>NC_142952.1:5479152-5489152 GCF_046866305.1 Octopus bimaculoides
TAAATCAAGATTTACCTGCATGCACCTTTATACATACGCATACATTTATTTAACACTAATGTACATCCATATATCTATCTCGACAAACAGTCACACTTTTCGCTCTCATGAATATATATCTTTCTTTCCATGCTGCTGTTCATGTAAGCCTGTAAATACGTTCACATATAAATACTTTTTTCCATATTGATATCCGTTTATTTAGAATTTTGAGAACAAAAAAAAAAATATAGATGTAATGCTATGGGGTAACCTTATTAGGTTTGTTCATGCCGACCTATATACAGTGGTACCTCGTTTTTTGAGGTACTACTACAAAAACCAGGACAATAAGCATAAAAAAGTAAAAACAGGGTTGTTGAGCCAAAACGATGTGAAGGTTATGAATGCTGGAAAAATGAGTTTTGAGAAGAGACAGGCAGAAGCACATCTTGTCTCATCATCATTTAACGTCCATTTTCCATGCTGGCATGGGTTGGACAGATTGACTGGAGCTGACCAGCTGAAGGGCTGTTCAGGCTCCATATCTGTTTTGGCATGCTTTTTACAACTAGTTGCTAGTAAGACATTCAAGTGAGATCGTTGCCAGTGCTGATGGACTGGCTCCTGTGCAGGTGGCACGTAAAATACACCATTTTAAGCGTGGCCGTCACCAGTACCCGCCTGACTGGCCCTCGTGCGGGTGACACGTAAAAGCACCCACTACACTCTTGGAGTGGTTGGAGTTAGGAAGGGCATCCAACTGTAGAAACTCTGCCAAATCAGATTGGAGCCCGGTGCAGCCTCCTGGCTTGCCAGTCAGTCCTCAGTCAAATCGTCCAACCCATGCTAGCATGGAAAGTGGACGTTAAACGACGATGATGATGATGATGATGATTACATGGCCATACCAGTGCAGTCTTCTCTCTTGCATACAACATCTGATGCTATATATAAATATGAATTTAAAATAATGTTTCAACAGCTGTGTGTGTGTGTGTGTGTGTGTGTGTGTGTGTGTGTGTGTGTGTAAAATTTGTTTTGAGACATGTGAAATATATAACCATTTAGATAAATATGAAATTAATACAAACAAATGTATATTTATATCTACAACATAATATGTATTATGCATGAGGAAATTAAATGTATGTTTAACGAGTGTGAGAAAAATATCTAAATGGATAAATAGAAATAAATTTGAATGAATGTATAATAAATTAGGCTGTGTGTGTGTGTGTGTGTGTGTGTAAATGTCTTTCTTTATGCATGTGTATGTGGGTATGAATATATGTGCATGTATATATATATATATATATGTGTGTGTGTGTGTATGTGTATATATGTATGTATTTATATATGAATATGTATGTATATGTGCATGTATATGTATGTATATGTGCATGTGTGTGTATATATATGTGTGTGTGTGTGTGTGTGTGTATTTATATAAATTTAAGAAATGAATATGAAATACGAAACTCTGAATATCAAAATAAATATATGTATATGCATTAGTGTGTAAATGTATGGGTATATGTGTGTGTGATAATGTATATATGTATAGATGTGTGTGTGTGTGTGTGAGAGAAAGAGAGAGACTGACTGACTGTCTGTGTGACTGTGGGTAAATATGGATAGGTAAGCATAACTATAAAACTCGTCATGAATAAAACTACATAACAAATAATAGCATATCAATGTAAACGAAATAAATAATGTTAAAAATAAATAATTATAAAATAAATACTTCGAAAATAATTATGAAATGAATAATTATAAGAATATATAATTATGAGATAAACAAACAAGAAATTAAACAGTAAAAGATAAACAAAAGATAATGGAAATAAACAAAACAAATAACAGTACGAATAATCATAATAATAATAATAATAATAATAATAATCATGATGATGGTGATGATGATTGTTTCAAATTTTGTCACAAGGGCAGCAATTTGGGGGGGGGGGGATGAGTCGATTAAATCGACCCCAGTGTACTTATTTTTTTATTGAACCCGAAAGGATGAAAGGCAAAGTTTACCTTGGCAAAATTTGTACTCAAATTGTGCAGATGCATGAAATGCTCCTAAGCATTTTACCTGGTGTGCTAACAATTCTGCCAGCTCACTACTGTAGTAGTAGTTGTTGTTTTTGTAGTAGTAGTAGTAGTAGTAGTAGTAGTAATCATCATCGAAAGGCACAAGGTCTGAAATTTGTAGGTAGTGGGTAAGTGAATTACATCGAGGTTGTGAGTTCGAATCCCGGACCGGGGCTGCGTGTTGTGTTCTTGAGCAAGACACTTTATTTCACATTGCTGCAGTTCACTCAGCTGTAGAAATGAGTTGCGACGTCACAGGTGCCAAGCTGTATCGGCTCCTTTGCCTTTCCCTTGGATAGCACTGGTGGTGTGAAGAGGGGAGGCTGGTATGCATGGGCGACTGCTGGTCTTCCATAAAACAACCTTGCCCGGACTTGTGCCTGGGAGGGTAACTTTCATGCAATCCCATGGTCATTCATGACTGAAGAGGGTCTCAGCATATATATATATATATATATGTATATATATGTATATATATGTATATATATGTATAGAGTTAAAACATAAAGAAAATGCAAAGACGAGGGGTGAAAGAGCAACAGACAGGGTGTATCAGGTTGATGAACTGTAAAAATGGAGGAAGTCTTTAACATTTTGAGACCGTGCTCTTCTTCAGAAAGAAGCGATGAAGGGAGAAAATTAAAGACGTGCAAATTGTATATATATTTACGTATATTTATGTAAATGTCTGAGTTACATATTTATATATGTGTGTGTGTGTGTGTGTGTGTGTGTGTGTGTGTGTGTGTGTGTGCCTATATTTATATATATATTTTTATATATACATATATATATATATATATATATATATATATATATATATATATATATATATATATATATATACATATATATATATATCTTTAGACAGTTCTTTGTGTATGTTTCCAGCAGTGATCAAGAGTGTCTGCTACTGTATGTACGTTCGCTGCAACATCTTCGCGAGAGACACACTCACTGACATCACACCACACCCCCAAAGAACCCCAAAGAACCCCTGCACCCACTCGCTCTCCATCCCCACCCCCTCCTCCAGCACCTATCGTTCACACTGATTTCTGTGTCACCAACATCACGTCTGTGACATACCGACAGCGAAAGATGCAACAGCATCCGTCTTTTTTTCTCTTTTTTTTGTTTGTTTGTTCTTTTTCTCTTCTCTCACATATATAACAACAAAGCCTTCAAATAAATCATATAGATGTTTCATATTGCTTTTATAATCTACAAACTACCATAGCACCTGTCAAAAATGACAGTGTTTATTTCTGTCTCTTTGTAGTAATTCTTAACATCTTTACTTCAAATGTTGCTCTATATTCTTGGTTTTCCGTTTTATTTTCTTCCGATTTTTTTGGCATTATATTTACTTCACCCCCCCTCTCCGCGCCCATCTTTTGTTATTCTCGTTAACTCGCTCATCTCATTATTTCTTCTTGTGCCTTCAGAATTATTATTCCTATGTGACGGTGACGCTTGCTTACAGCTATAACATGATGTCGAGACAGGAAGACACGCTCGTACAAATGCAAACATACCTATCTCTCTTTACTCTTTTACTTGTTTCAGTCATTTGACTGCGGCCATGCTGGAGCACCGCCTTTAGTCGACTCAAATCGACCCCAGGACTTATTCTTTGTAAGCCTTGTACTTATTCTATCAGTCTCTTTTTGCCGAACCGCTAAGTTACGGGGACGTAAACACACCAGCATCGGTTGTCAAGCGATGTTGGGGGGACAAACACAGACACACAAACATATATATATATATATATATATACATATATACGACGGGCTTCTTTCAGTTTCCGCCTACCAAATCCTCTCACAAGGCTTTGGTCGGCCCGAGGCTATAGAAGACACTTGCCCAAGGTGCCACGCAGTGGGACTGAACCCGGAACCATGTGGTTGGTAAGCAAGCTACTTACCACACAGCCACTCCTGCACCTATACATATCTTTTTTTACTCTCTTTCTATTTTTTTCCATTCGCCAGACTGTGGCCATGCTGGAGTACCACCTTGAATTTTTAGTTGAATGAATTGACTCCAGCGATTATTTTTTAAAACCTGGCTCTTATTTCATTGTTGTCTTTGACCGAAGTGCTAGCCTATGGGGACATAAACACACCAATTCTAGTTGCCAAGCAGTAGTGGGGGTCTCTCACACACACACACACACAGAATGAGCTTCTTTCAGTTTCTTATTTCTTTACTACCCACAAGGGGCTAAACATAGAGGGGACAAACAAGGGATTAAGTCGATTACATCAACCCCAGTGCGTAACTGGTACTTAATTTATCGACCCCCAAAACGATGAAAGGCAAAGTCAACCTCGGCGGAATTTGAACTCAGAACGTAACAGCAGACGAATTACCGCTAAGCATTTCGCCCAGCGTGTTAAAGATTATGCCAGCTTGACACCTTTTTCAGTTTCTTTCAGTTTCTGCCTACTAAATCCACTCGCAAAGCTTTGGCCAGCCTTGGGCTTTATCAGAAGCCTTCTTTTAGTTTGTGTTTATTGAATCTGATCACAAGGCCTGGAGCCATAATACTAAGTTTAGGAAAATGTTTGTGCGTCATGTTAAAATAATGGTTTTTTATGCAAGAATTTATTCAAAAACAACAACTATTCTTCAAAATAAAGACCATCATTTTCTGCGACCTTCCGCCAAAGATCTGCAAGCTTTTGGATTTGGTCAAAGTACCAATACTTCAGCTTTGAATCGAAAAATTCTTGACAGGATTCTTCAGCTTCATCGAATGAAAGAAGCCCATCGTTTATATATGCGTGCATGTGTGTGTGGAAGGCAGACATTAAACGATGATGTTGATGATGTTATATATATATATGTTTGTGTGTGTGTGTGTGTGTGTATATATACAAATATATGTGTATATATACAAATATATGTGTATATATACATATATATGCGTATATATACATATATATGTGTATATATATATTTATATGTATATATATATATATGTGTGCATGTATCTGTGTTTGTCTCCCTACCTTCACTTGGCAACTAATGTTGCTGTGTTTACATCCCCGTAACTTAGCGGTTCGGCAAAATAAACAAAGAATAAGTCCCAAGGTCGATTTCTTTGACTAAAACCCTTTAAGGCGGTGCTCCAGCATGGCCGCAGCTGGATGACTGAAACATGTAAAAGAATAAAAGAAATAATCAATAAAAATGTAAAGGATATAATATTTCAAATGAAAGAACTTAAATATTACTGAATATAAAATTTACAATTTTTTTTTTTAAATTGAAGAAGAAATTGAATGAGAACGAAAAAATAGAAGTATATAAATTTTTAAGCTAATTGAGAGGAATTAAATATGTAAAATGAATAAATAATTTGGTAAATAAAAACTTTGGAAAATGCTGGAAAAAAATTTAAATAAATATTTGAAAAATTTAAAAAAAAACTACAAGTAATTAACATAAATAAATAGGTAAATAAATAAATAAATAAAATCTAGGAAAAATAACTTTAAAAATGAAACAAATCAGGAATTAAATAAGAAATTTCATCTCATGAAGTTTAGAAAAATAAAATAAAATAATTTTTTTTTTTTTAAATCGCATAATTAAAAATAAAAAAAAATAAAGAGAGTTGTTGGTAAAATAAATAAATATAATATATAAAATGTTGAAGTTTTAGCTTCGTTTCTGGAAATAATTACAAGGTTTCAGAAATATTTTTGAAGTGTCTTCAACTTTTAAAAATTTCGAATCACAAACGAACTTACTGATTAATGAAGCAAAATTTTAAAAACACTTTTAAAAATTTTTTTCTTGTATGACAACAAGAATGAGAACAAGAGCAATACCACTAACAACAACAGAAAGAACATGTTGGGGTAGTAGTAGTGGTAGTAGTAAAACTGGGGTGGGTTTAGTGGTGGTGGTGGTGGTTGTAGTAGTGCCCTTCATAAGGCCAACCACTCCGAGAGTGTAGTGGGTGCTTTTACGTGACACCGGCACGAGGGCCAGTCAGGTGGTTCTGGCAACGACCACGCTCAAAAGGTGTTTTTTACGTGTCATGGGCACATGTGCCAGTAAGGCGACTCTGTCAACGATCACGCTGGAATGGTGGTTTTCACGTGCCACCAGGATGGGAGCCAATCTGTGGCCCTGGCAATGATCACACTCGATGTGCTTTTAACAATAATTCATTCAATGTTATGTTCTACTGATTCTGTTAGATACCTGCTTTCCGAATCAATGTTCTTTTACTGAAGAAAGTGGAGTCCTTTTATTTTAAATGACATACAGTAATGAGTATGTTAATTAGTTTAAAATTCTGTAAACAAAAAAAAAAACAAAAAGAAAAAAATCTGAATTTCATTAGAGATAATTAAATTAAAATACACAAAATAACTTTTGTATTTCTTAATTTTAATCCTAATTAACAATGTTTTCCACACACACCACATGCACACACATATATGATGTGAATGTATTTAGTGTTTGTGTGTGTGTGTGTGGGGGGGGTGTATATGTATACATGCACACACACACACTCATCTTTTATTTTTGTCATTGGAGTGTGACCATACTGGGGCACCACCTTGAAGAATTTTAGTAAAGTGAATCAACTCTGAGTTTTTTTGTCTTTTTTTCTTGAAGCCTGTTACTTATTCCATCAGTCTCTTTTGCTGAACTGCTAGATTATGGGGACGTAGACAAACTAACACCAGTTGTCAAGCAGCAGTGGGGGACAAACAGCCACCCACACACATATATATGATGAGCTTCTTTCAGTTTCACCTACTAAATCCACTCACAAGGCTTTCATCGGCCCAAGGCTATAGAAGAAGACACTTGCCCAAAGTGCTGTGCTGTTGAACTGAACCCAGAGCCATGCGGGTGGGAAGCAAACAAGCAAGCTTACCACCCAACCACACCTGCGCTTATATATTCGTGTTTTAAGTTCTATCTATTTTTCCTGTTTGCATCACCAAACCCCCCTCTCTCTCTCTCTCTCCACACACACACACACACACACACACACACACACACACACACACACACGCACACACAGTTCACAGATGAGATCCAGAGATTCCTTGTATAGAGGACACTTAGTAGTACTCAAAAGTTTCAAATGCATCTGAATAATAGAGTAGTAGATTGTCTCGGTGTGTGAGTGCAATATTCAAGTGAGTCTGAATGCAGTGCTACATGATACACAAGTGAGTCTGAATGCAGTGCATAATATTCATTTTCAATTATTAAACATGAAACAAATCTGCTATATTTTACCTTTTCTAGTCATTAGACTGTGGCCATGCTGGGGCTGCTGGTACTTACTGGTACTTACTGCTGGCTATGTTGATACTTACTGTGGCCACGCTGGTACTTATTCTATATCAGTCTCTTTTGCTGAACCACTTAGTTACGGGGACGGTTGTCAAGTGATGATGGGGAAGGGAGAAACACAGATGCACACCTATATATATATATATATATATATATATATATATATATATATACGATGGGCTTCTTTCAGTTTCTTATTTCTTTATTGCCCCCAGGGGGCTAAACATAGAGGGGACAAACAAGGACAGACAAAGAGATTAAGTCGATTACATCGACTCTAGTGCATAACTGGTACTTAATTTATCGACCCCGAAAGGATGAAAAGCAAAGTCAACCTCGGTGGAATTTGAACTCAGAACGTCACGGCAGACGAAATATTGCTAAGCATTTTGCCCAGCGTGCTAACGTTTCTGCCAGCTTGCCACCTTTCAGGGCTTCTTTCAGTTTCCGTCTACCAAATCCACTCACAAGGCTTTGGTCAGCCTGTGGCTTATAGTAGAAGACACTTTCCCAAGGTGCCATGCAGTAGGACTGAACCCAGAACCATGTGGTTGGGAAGCAAGCTTTTTATCTCCTGCGCCTATGTTGAACTTGAGCAACAAACTACTTTTTATTTTCTTTTTTCCCTTTCATAATTACCAAATTAATCTCCCCGTTACAGACACATTAAATAACGTAGTTCAAGATACACTATGTCTAAAATTAGACAGGATGGTCATGGCTTGAATATTTTCAATGATAGGTCAACAGGATCAAATCTGACAGGGAACTGACCAACAGTGAGAACAAATGTAAAAGCAGTGACATAGTTTAAGACGACAATTAAATCAACTCTCGTTATGAATAAATTTTTTTAAAGTAAAAGAAGTAAACAAAATAAAAACAAAATGAAACAAGTTTAACAAGGATAATTAAACAAAAGTTTATTATGTTACAGCAAACTTTAATGATATTAATTAGTTGGTAATTAACTTAGCGAAGTTCATAAATTTGAATGAGGTTTTATTTTATTAAGAAAATCTTGATCATTTATTTCCCTCCCTCTCTCTCTCTCTTCCTCCTCTGTTTTATTTTCTCCTTTTCCTCTCTCCCTCCTCCTCATCTTGACTCTCCCCCCATCTCTAAGATGAAAGGTTAATGTTCGAACTGTCAGTAACCTTGTCTCCCCACTGCAAGCAATAAACTTCACCGAATTCACAAACTCTTCAGGATATAATCGCCACCAACATAGATCACTGCTAGATTCCTCACTGGACTTAGACATATATTTATTTTTATATTTTGAGAATTAGGTAATTAAAAACGGGGGAAAAAAAAAGTAAAAATGAAAAACAAAGGCTAGTCCATCGATGAGTGTGTATATGTATATATATGTATATATATTATATATATATGTATGTGTGTGTGTGTGTATATATATATATATATATATATATATATATATGTATGTATGTATGTATGTATGTATGTATGTATAGTGAGAATTTACAAAAAAGCAGAAGATGAAGATGGGTATGTAAACAACAAGCAGATGCATTAGTTTAATGGTCAGGAAGTGAGAAGCCTTTTACGTTTCGAGCAAATCTCTTCTTCGGAAATAGAGCAAAGTCCCAAAGAAGGGAAGCTGGAGAAAGAAAATCGCCAAGATACACATGTGGTATATATATATAACCCATGCCAGCATGGAAAGCGGACGTTAAACGATGATGATGATATATATATATGTGTGTGTGTGTGTGTGTATACATACACATATATGTAAAGATAAGATCAAAGTGTAGGAAGTTAGTAAGTTTTGAGCAGTAGAAGCTTACAAGCCTTATAGAAGGTATAAAAAGCAACTTTGAGGAACAGTAGTGATAAATTTTTCCCATATTGAAGTTCGATAAACTGAAAAATTAAATGAAGAATTAAGTAATTAACCCTTTCGTTAACTTATATCTGTTAAAAATACACTCTCTTTGTTTCAATTAATTTTGAAAATAATGAAGACTTCAAGAAAATAATTTTAACATTAATAATATGGTCTTCTTTTGAAACGTTAATTAACATGATGTTTTAATGGAAAATTTTAATTTAGATCATAGAACCAAAGGTGGTCTTAAACATGGTATTAAGAGGGCTAATGAGACAACAAACATCATAAAATAATTAGACAAAATGGAGGAGTATATAAACGATAAAAAGTCAGGAGATATGAGAGATGAAGATATTTATTTAAGAGCTTGACATCCTTAGGGTTACAGCTGTTTCGCAGTCTTGTTCATGTAGTAATAATTTCAATGTGGACATAAATTATGTTTATATGTTTGCGTTAATATCATGTTGTGCATTATGCAATGCAATTGTATATTTACAAATCAGTAAAAATAAAGAAAGCTTGCACATCGGATCACCGGAATATCATGGTTACACCAACAATCCAACTCTTTCTCTCTCTCTCTCTCTCTCTCTCTCTCTCTATATATATATATATATATATATATATATATATATAATCATCATCATCATCATTTAACGTCTGCTTTCCATGCTGGCATGGGTTGGATGATTTAACTGAGGACTGGTGAACCAGAGGCTGCAC
>NC_142952.1:5496652-5524152 GCF_046866305.1 Octopus bimaculoides
TGTGATTATTATTATTATCATTATTATTATCTCCGCCTTAGCAAAGCCGGAGGTATTGTTTTCAGTCAAGTTTGTTTGTTTGTTTGTTTGTCCGTGAACAAGTTATCTCAAGAACTGCTGGATGGATTCAGATGAAACTTTCAGGCATGTTTAGCCTTGTAACTGGCATGAACTGATTAGAGTTTGGGATTAATCCAGTACTGGACAAGGATTCTGGATTATTTTTCCTGTTTTTTGGACTTAATTTTTGAGAGCAGTCAGGTTCATTTTTAAGTATTCTCGTTTGTGAGAGCAGTCGAGTTTATTTCATTGTAACGCAGAAATATATGCACATGCAGTAATTAGTGCATTCTGCATTTCTGAGCATTATAGGTGATAACTGCAGCACATTTTTGCAGTATAAGCAGAATTTTTGACTGATGGCCAACCTGTGTTGTCGCAGGTCAATCTGTGATAAACATGACATGGTTCACAGTAGAACATCAATGATGAATGAATCAGTTTTGAACGAGGCAACGGTTATTGGTTATTTTATAATTGCTTTATGTCGTTACGTTAATTACTAAAAGTATATTTAGATGAGATTATGAAAGTCCTGCTTACATATGTGCTCAGCTGTTTTATTGCATGAAAAGTGATTGGAACGATTTTATTGGTCGACAACTTCTGATTTGTGAAAAACGTCTCTGACTGGATATTAATAGCTTGCCAAAGTTATGGATTTACAAGAATTTTGACACTTCAGAAGTGATTAGAATCAACTATATGCTGTTAAATGTGAATCAACTTTGCAATGATTAAAGAATAATTCTCTACACAGGTCTTTGATTAATTTCTTATCTGGTTTTGAAGACATCTTAGATAGACTTATGAAGCCAAATGTAAAAATGAAGAAATGGTTTCTTTCTGTGATGTCTGAGAGATACACTAACCAGTTCCAGTTGCTATGAAGAATTTAGTGGCCTGGAATCTCAGTACAAAAAAAAAAATGAATAAAAATGGCAAAACATGATACTCAATAAGCAAAATGAATTTTATAAGCAAATGGAATTTTATTTTTCCTTTTCCATTTTCTCTGTTCTTTTTCTGTCTTGAGAATTACATGGCAACTTCACTAGTGCCAGTGGCATGGAAAAAAGTACCCAGTACACCCTGCAAAAAGGTTGGCATGAGGAAGGCCATCCAGCCATAGAAACCATTCCAAGGATGGCACTGGAGCTTAACATGGCTTTGCAACTTGTTGGATTCTGTCAAACCATCACCACCCATGCCAGCACAATAAGCAGGCATTAAATGTTGATAATGATCTTGGTCATTAATTAAACTGGTATTTGGAAACTAAATTAATGTGAAATTTTGATGGAAGGTTTTAAGTGGGATCATTTTAAAATGAGAAGGGTTGGTCTCAGTTGGATTGGTACAAAAAGGGTAGCCATTTTGTTAGCATATTTATATAGAAATACATTGTGGAGGCGCAATGGCCCAGTGGTTAGGGCAGCGGACTCGTGGTCATAGGATTGCGGTTTCAATTCCCAGACCGGGCGTTGTGAGTGTTTATTGAGCGAAAACACCTAAAGCTCCACGAGGCTCCGGTAGGGGATGGTGGCGAACCCTGCTGTACTCTTCCACCACAACTTTCTCTCACTCTTACTTCCTGTTTCTGTTGTGCCTGTAATTCAAAGGGCCAGTCTTGTCACACTGTGTCACGCTGAATATCCCCGAGAACTACGTTAAGGGTACACGTGTCTGTGGAGTGCTCAGCCACTTGCACGTTAATTTCACGAGCAGGCAGTTCCGTTGATCGGATCAACTGGAACCCTCGACGTCGTAAGCGACGGAGTGCCAGCAACATAGAAATACATTGACTTTGTTTCAAATGATTTTCAAAATAACATAGAATTTCGTAAAATATATTTTTCTTTGTTAAGGCGGCAGTTTGGAACATGAATTAACACAAAGTTTTTGAGGGGAAGTTTTTAAATGTCTTTAAAAGAGGAATTTTGTATCATACAACCTGGAATGGTCTCAGGTCGGTTGGCATCAAAGAAGTTGAATATTTTTGTTGCTGTATCTATGTTGAAAAGTACAGCCTTTTTGAAACTAATATAGAATTTATTGAAATAACTTTGTTCAAATTAAACTGGTGTTTGGATTAGGAACTAACATGGAATTTTGCTGGAGGGTTTTAATTTAGATCACTTTAAAATAGGAAATTAGAATCACAGAACCAAGGATGGTCTTTGACTGGTTTGTAATAAAAGGGCTATGTTGAAATATACCATTTTTGGTTCAAAATTAATTCTGAAAATAATGCAAAACTTATTGAAATGTCTTTGGCATTATTAGACTTGAGCTTGGAACATAAACGAACATGAAATTTTGAGGGAAGGTTTTAATTTAGATCTCGTTAACTCTTTTGTTACCATATTATTTTTCAAAATACATAGCCTTTATTTCAATTAATTTTGAAAAAGATAATGAAGAAATAAGCAAAATAACTTTGGAGTTAGGAACATAAATTAAGATAGAATTTTGATAGGTTTTAATTTAGATCACTTTACCCCTTTTGTTACCATATTTTTGTTGAAATAAACAGCGTTTATTTCAATTAATTTTGAAAATAATAAAAAAAATATAGTAAAATAATTTTAATCATTATTAAACTGGAGTTTGGAACATAAATTAAGATGAAATTTTGAAAGACAGATTTAATTAAGATCACTTTTAAAAATGATATTTCTGTCATAAAAGCAGGTGGTTAGTTTCAGGCAGGTTGGTATTAAAAGAGTTGAGCAGAGACACACCTACTAATCCCACACACTTGCTAACGATGCTAATATAAATTTCAAAATCAGGTGATGAGAGGACATATTAGTTTACCATTCATTCGTAGACAATTGCAGCCAGCAAACAATTCTAAAGCAGAAACAAAAACAATAGATAAAAGAATAAAAATATCTGCCAATTTCAATAATTCTAATATGTTCTAACAATAAACAACGATGACTTCGTTTTGTTATATTTATTATATGTGGCTGTGTTAATTACTATATTTCGTTTCGCTTGTGAGTTCTTACTAATTTTCTGACATTTCTTCCAAATGTTCATTTCATTGTATCGCAATAAATGTTGCACTTGGATATTTTATACTTCATATTCTGTCTATAATTGTCTTCATAATTATCCAAGATCACGACAATCCTATGTACATGCATGCTTCTTGACTATTATTATTATTATCATCGTCATCATTATTATTATTATTATTATCGCTTTTATAAAAGGCAGTGAGTTGGCAAAATTGTTAGTAAATCAGGTGAAAAGCTTAGAGGTGTTTCATCTGTCACTTCATTCTTGGTTCAAATTCTGCTGAGGTCGACCTTGCCTTTCATCCTTTCAGGGGTTGATAAAATAAGTACCAGTTGAACAATGGGGCCGATGCATTTGACTAGCCCTGTCCCTCACAGTTTCAGGACTTGTGTCTATAGTAGAAAGGATTATTGTTACTATTATTTCTGAGTTTAAATTCACCATTTCCACCATCATCACCACCACCGTCATCATCATCATCGTAACCACGACCACCATCATTGTCATCATCTACATTAAAGAATAGTCACCATCACCACCACCATCATCATCATTTTCATCACCATCTACACCACACAATAACCATCACCACCATCACGACTATCACCATCAGCATTTGCTCCATGACCATTGTCATCATCATCATCATCATCACCATCATCATCATCATCATCATCCTCATCAGTAGCATCAGTAGTCGCTCTGGCTGTTGTAATCTTGATGCTGGAGGTAGTAATGTTGAAAAAAGCAAAATGATGACAGCACTGGTGATGATGATGATGATGGTTATGGAGTGTATGTCTGTCTATCTATCTATCTGTGTGTATGTCGATCTATTTATCTATCAAGAAAAAGACACTTGTGCACACACACACACACACACAATCTTTGGATTCACCTCACATCACAGAAAACATTCAGCCGAATCTATTTTTATTGACAAACAAAGCTATAAAAATTATAGCTCGTTATAAACACAACACTAATTGTTGACGAACCAAGCAAAAGACTCTCACTCTTTTATTATCAGTTTTCTTGTTGTTGTTCTTGTTTTTGTTGTTTCGATGTTCTGACCAAAGTACAGTATTATTGACCATTCTCCAGAGCCTGGCATCAATACACTCGTTTCTGTCTTTTGTTAATTAATTTATTTGGTTCTTTGATTTTGTCCTTTTTGTTTTTACTTCTTAAAAATGGTATTTTTAGAACTTCTCATATCGCTTAATTTCGTAATATTTAAAATTTAAAATTCTACCACCACCACCACCACCACCACCAGTGCCGCTGCCGTCTTCATTAAATACTTCTTTTATTTTTTTTTTTTACTGGTTTCAGTCATTTGACTGTGGCCATGCTGGAGCACTGCCTTTAGTCGAAGAAATCAATCCCAGGACTCATTCTCTGTAAGCCTAGTACTTATTCTGTCGGCTTCTTTTGCCAAACTGCTATGTTACGGGGAGGGGACGTAAACACACCAACATCAGTTGTCAAGAGATGGTGGAGAGGGGACAAACACAGACACAAAGACACACACACACACACAGAATGAGAGAGAGGGAAAGAAAGGAAGTGAGAAAGAGAGAGAGAGTATTCTCAGGATGGGTAGTAACCATTTGCGAAATCATTGTTTAGAATCAGTCTACCTTACTCTTTTAAGGAGAATAGAACCATTTCCTGGTTTCTCTTGTGTTTGTATATTCCTTCCTGGATGGGACACCAGTCTGACGCAGGATTATTCATTTTTATTTTACCAGCAGACTGGACTAGAGTGACGTGAAGTGCAGTGTTTTGTTAAAGAAGACAATGTGTCATCCAGTCCAGGAATTGAAACTGCAATCTTACGATCATGAGTCTAACATCCTAACCACTGAGCCATGCACCTTTACAAACACACAAATATAGATGTCAGAAATAAACAACATTGACATACAGACACATACACACACACTGAAACAGACTCCAATGTGGTTGGTGTTGAAGTTCTGCATTGACAAGGCTTATAATATGTGGTGCAATTGATAAAAAGAGCACAGCGAATTTGCAATGAGGTGTGGAAAATCCAACGTTTCAGACTCAGTCCTTTTTCAGGGTGAAAGATTGAAAGGAGAGAAGTAAATTAGAGACACCAAAGGTTGAAATCCTCTGAGTTTTAAACAGTTTTCTTCTCTTTTTTTTTTTTTTGAACGTAGATGATTAAAACTCTGTTGTTTCTCATTAATTTCTCTCCTTTTGACTTTTCTGCTGAAGAAGAACCAGTCTCCCATGAAAAACCTGTCTCGCCATGAGGGAAATGTTACTTTGGTTGGAAACGGGTGAGGATTGGTGACAGGAAAGGCATCCAGCTATAGAAAAACTGACTCAGCATATTCTATCTGAGTCAAGTTAACAGTAACACAATGATGATGATGATTGTGTGCGTGCATGTGTATAAATATATATATATATATGTTCATGCTCATAAGATGCATAAACACATGCACACACATAATTCGATGAATATCTATGTGTATGTGAATATATCTCTCTATGTGCCTTTCTAGCTATCTATGTATATATGTATCTATCTATCTGTGTGTGTGTATATGTATGTATATATATATATATATATATATATATATATATATATACACATACAGTTTGTGCATAAGAATTGCGAATACACTCTCACAAATACATATGCATGTTTGTGTGTATGTGTCTACACGCACACACACGCACATATATAACATAAATGTATACAGACCATATGAATATATCCTCACACATGCATGCATACATACATACATACATACATGCCTGCGTTACTATGCGTATGACCATCTAAATTTAACTGTGCAGTTGCCACCATTATATACCACAAACAGGCACATTAATGTCAAAATATGAGGTGAACACATATTTGGCGATTGCCATGGCGACTGTTTCATTCTAATAAGCCAACTTAGAGAATTCAGAAACTAATTTAACACCATTCTTCGCCACCTGCCCTTCTTCCTCATCTTCCCTTTCTTTTTCTTTCTCTCTCTCTCTCTTTCTCTCTTTTTACGGCTATGAATTTCCAAACTTAACCGTGTTGGTTCCATGCTACAAAGCACCACACCTGCCTAATTTCAGCAATTTTGTTAGATGTATGTGTGTTTGAATGCATACACACACATATATATATATATATATATACATATATATATATATGTGTGTGTGTTTGTGTGTGTGCGTGTGTACATACAAATGTGTATTTATGTGTGTGTATGTGCATATATATATATATATATATACTTATATTTTTACATACATATATATATATATATATTGACATCTTTTTACGCATATACATTCTCTCTCTCTCTTTCTGTGTGTATGTATATATGTATATATATATATATGTGTGTGTTTGTGTGTGTGTATATATATATATATGTATATATACAAATCTCTCTCTTTCTACACATACACATCTATACATATATATGCTTATAGGTGTACTACATCTGTCTACCTTGCTAGCTATTTCATGTCTGTCTGTCCGTCTCTCTATATATGTATGCATGAGCACACCACCTACACACACATATGCACATATATACACACACACACATATATATATATATATATATATATATATATATATATATATATATATATATATATATATATATATATAACACCTACTTATATCTATGTATACCTGTCACTTTAAACTAATAAGTAATCTTTAAGTGTTCTGTTTGACTTGTCAGCATCAAACACCCACACACGTACACATGCGCACGCACACGTGTGCCGACACATACACACACACACTTGTCCTTATCTCTCGCTCACTCTGTCTCTCACCCTGTCTCTCACTCTCTCTTTCTCTCTCTCATACATTTTATTAATCTGTTTCCTTACACACAAATACACACACAGATTTCTATATTTGCTGTCTGATTGCATTTATTTCTGTCTGTCTCTCTGTCTACCTGTCCACATGTTATCTGTGTCAGTGCCTGTCTGTCCATCCTGTCAGTCAGTCTGTAACATGTATATTACAGACCAGTGGCATATTATACCTATGTGTATTATGTGCACATGTAAAACAAACAGAAACATAGATATATACACATAGGCACATATTCATGTATGGACACTGACAAACATTTCATTGCCAAATTGAACAATAGTACTAGAAGGTGTTGAAATTGTAATGATATTTGTTTAGCAGCTGATGATGGGTTTTGCCTGTCCATATCCTTTGTATGTTCGTTCTTTTTTTTTTTTGTTTTTCCCATAAATTCCACCTTCGAATGAGAGCATGTATCCCTGCCCTGTAAAATTCTGTTGACTGTTCTTTGAGCCATTTCTTCACTACAGTTTTCACTTCCTCATCACTGGAATAATGTTTGCCTCTCAAACCCTCAAACCCTGAATGCTGAAAAGTTAAATAATGTTGTCTGGACGGTCATGGCTGGAGCCCTTTTGATCAGAGGTCTTCTAACCTGGGGTTCAACAACAACAACAACTTAAATACCAAAATGAAGATTTGATAATACAGATGTTTTTTTTTTTTTACCTTGACTGATTGAATGATTTCATGAGTGATTATTCAGTCTGAATGATTGATTGGGCTGATTGAGACAATGGTTACTTCACTGATTGATTAACTGGTTGCTTGATTGAGCAATTGGTTGATTGGGAGAACAGTTGCTTCACTTTACAAAGGGGTTGCTTGGATACTGAATGATTGCTTGATTGGAGGAGGGAGTGATTGCTTGATTGCATGACTGGATTGCTTGATTGAAATCATCACTTTGTTGCATGATTATTTGATTGTTTGCTTGTGTGACTGATTGATTGCTTCCTTGATTGCTTGACTGCATGACTGATTGCTCATCTATTGGATTGCTTGCTTGTGTGATTGCCTGATTGTTTGATTGGTCAATTGATTGCTTTGTTGGTCACTTGCTTGATTGATTGCTTCCTTAACTGCTTGATTGAGTCATTGCTTCATTGCACTATTGCTTACTTGCTTGGTCACTCACTTGGTCACCTGATCACTTCCTTGATTAATACTTGCTGGCTTGCTTTACTTCATTGCTTACTTGATTGACAGTTTGTTCAAACGAATGATGATTGACTGCAAGGACTGTTGATTCAGCGATTGTTTGATAGTATATAATTGCTCTGCTTTTTCAGAAACTATTGAAGCTAGAAAATCAATAATTTTTCTACGAATAATTGATAAATTAATTTTTTAAAAAACGGTAAATACTTTCTCTATACCTGGTCTTCACTGAATTTCTTTTTTTAATGAATTCATTTACATTATTTACATTTGACGGATATTTGTCCTCATCTTGTTTGTTGTTAACACAACATTTCGGCTGATATACCCTCCAGCCTTCATCAGGTGTCTTGGGGAAATTTCGAACCTAGGTTCTCATTCCTATGGTATTTTTCGATGTAATTATTATTATTCAGGTCACTACCTGGAATTGAACTCGGAATCTTGGGGTTAGTAGCCCATGCTCTTAACCACTACGCCATATGAATTCATTTAGGTTTAAAAAAAATTAACTTCACTATGCTATAGAATACTGCTCCCCTATACAACTGAACACAGCTATTCTATTTAACAAAAATGCCCTGTACTTAGAACACACCTATTCTATTTAACTCTACAATACTATTGAGCACTATGGCCCAGTACTATTGAACACAACTGTTCTATATTACATAGTAGCCCTGTTCTATTAAACATATCTATTGTCTAACAATTTACCTGTACTGTTCTATTAAACACAATGGGTCTGTACTATAGAACACAGCTGTTATATTTAACACATGTTCCCTTTACTATTAAGCACAGCTGTTTAATAGTACAGTGGCCCTCTACTATTGAATGTAAGTGTCCTAATTTTCACAATTGCCTTATACTATTGCTCACAGCTGTTCTATTAAACACAGCTGCCCTCCATTTTTGAATGCATCTATTCTATTTAATATAGTTACTCTGTACTATTAACCCAGATGTTCTGTTTAAAACAACAGGTGTTATACTATTAAACACAGCTGTTCTGTTTAACACAACAGCCTTGTACTATTGAATGTAGCTATTCTATTTCACACACCTGCCCTGTACTATTGGTTACAGCTGTTCAATTTAAAACAACAGGGCCTGTACTATTAAACACAATTGCTCTATTTAACAAAATGGCACCGTAGTATTAACACTGTTGTTCTACTAACTAATGTACTATTGAACACAGCAATCCTAAACTGTTACTAAACACAGCTATAGCTGTTCTGTTCTATATTTAACCTGTTATTGTCATATGATGACTGTTAGCTACTAGTTATTCAAAAAGAGATACAATTTACTAAAAGATGAAATGATATAGAAATCTCCAGCCATATCTGGATATAACAATATCTTAATAACTGAATATTTTTCAGTTATTAATAGTTAATATAGTTAGTAATAATTTATAACCATTACTACGTAGGTGCAGGAGTGGCTGTGTGGTAAGTAGCTTGCTTACCAACTACATGGTACCGGGTTCAGTCCCACTGTGTGGAACCTTGGGCAACCAAAACCTTGTGAGTGGATTTGGTAGATGGAAAATGAAAGAAGCCCATTGCATATATATATATATATATATATATATATATATATATATATATAAACACATCGACATCTGTTGTCAAGCGATGATGGGGGGAGACACACAAACATATCCATAAATATATATATATATATATATATATATATATATATATATGTTTACGACCCAGTAAGTTAGCGGTTCAGCAAAAGTGACCGATCGAAGAATAAGTACTAGGCTTACAAAGAATAAGTCTTGGGGTCGATTTGCTCGACTAAAGGCGGTGCTCCAGCATGGCTGCAGTCAAATGACTGAAACAAATAAAAGAATAAAAGAACTTGCTTAGTTTAGGCAATAATTGGTAGAGCCACTAAAAGTCTATATCAATAGTGATGGTCATGCTAATATTCGTGGCTATGATTGTTAGTATTGGCAGCTATTGTAATAGTTAGTATTGGCTACAGTAGTCAGTATTGATTGATACAAATGGCTAGGATTGGTAGTTATTACTAGTTAGTATTGGCAGCTAAAATATTAGTTCTGGTAGTTTTAATAGTATTAATGGCTCTAATATTAGTATTAATAGTTATAATTAGTATATTAGTATTGGTAGTTATAATTGTTAGTATTAATGTTAGTATTAATATTCTTGTATTTGTTTCAATTATTTGATTGCGGCCATGCTGGAGCACTGCCTTTAGTTGAACAAGTCGACCCCAGGACTTATTCTTTGTAAGCCTAGTACTTATTCTGTCGGTCTCTTTTTGCCGAACTGCTGTGTTATGGGGACGGAAATGCACCAACATCGGTTGTCAAGCAATGGTGGAGAGATGAATATAGACACACAAACATATATACACAGACATATATATTTATACATACATGACGGGCTTCTTTCAGTTTCCATCTACTAAATTCCCTCACAAGGCTTTGCTCCCATGCAGTAGGACTGAACCCAGAACCATGTAGTTGGTAAGCAAGGTACTTACCACACAGCCACTCCTGTGTCTCCGCACGGATACAATGTGATCTCTGCCCAGTACGATGGGCTTCTTTCAGTTTCCATCTCCCAAATCCACTCTCAAGGCCTTGGTCGGCCCGAGGCTATAGTAGAAGACACTTGCCCAAGGTGCCACGCAATGGGACTGAACCCGGAACCATGTGGTTGGTAAGCAAACTACTTACCACACAGCCACTCCTGTGGTAATAATAGTTAGTATTGAAGGATATAGTAGTACTGTTGTTTGGACTAGTTTTGGTATCTAATTAGAAT
Source organism: Octopus bimaculoides (assembly GCF_046866305.1). Taxonomy (NCBI): domain Eukaryota; kingdom Metazoa; phylum Mollusca; class Cephalopoda; order Octopoda; family Octopodidae; genus Octopus; species Octopus bimaculoides. The sequence goes on from NC_142952.1 coordinate 5,507,600, forward strand.
TTGTGACTATAGTAGTTAGATAGTAACTAGTTAATATTGGTGGCGATAGCTGTTTGGATCTTGATTACCTCTTAGGAAGCTGACCTGTGATCAAAGGCATTCTAGTCGTGACCACCACCACTCCGCTCTTTCATTCAGACGTCATGTTTGGGATATAGGACTACATTAGCCAGTGTTGTTCTTTGTGTAATGTGGTCGGATGTGATTTGAGGACTTGTGCGATTTGACTGGTGTTTTTAGCTGATCGAACGACCGCAGGCAGGCACCGACATAAGGGAAAGGCTCTGTATGTGTATGAGTGAAAATCAGTGTTTGTATATATATGTGTGTGTGTAAGAGAGAGAGAAAAGTAGTTCTGTAATGAGAAATGGTAGGTTTGTACCATAGTGATTCATCATCATCGTCATCATACCGTTGTTGTCATCATAATCATTAATGTTCGATGAGAAAGGCAGGTAAGATAGACAGTTAGATTGATAAACAGGTACATTGAAAGGTAGACAAGAAATGGAGACAGAAAAAAAATAGTAGGTGTATGTGTGTATGTAGATGCACACAGATATTTATGTGTGTGTAAAATAGAAAAAGAATTGTCGGTACATGGGTAGGCTTGAATATATATATATATATATACAAACATGTGTAAATGAACGGGTTTATAAGGGGAGCCGCGGACACACAGACATACACAGACCGGGAAACCTAAATACTTGTGTAGATCACTAAATAAATAGATGAATAGCCAGAGTTTGGTAGAATTGATAGGTAAATAAATAACTTAAGTAATACGCAAGCAGTTTGATTGGAAGACAGACAGACAGACATTAATCTACGTTAATAGATGGATGGGTGGGTGGATAAACTAAGATATCTAAATAGATAGATAGACAGATAGACAGATAGATTCGTCTTGATAAATAGATGGACGAATGGATGGATCAACTGAAACAGATAGATTGGTAGATAGATAGACAGAGCAATAAATAGATATATAGATAGATATAGATTGATAGATAGACAAATGGATAGATAGCTTGATAGGTAAAATAGGCAGGCGAAATGGTTGACTAGGTGACTAGTTAGGTAGATGTGAAGAAAGATGGGTGATTCAGATTTGACAGTTATAACACTGAAGTTTGTAATGTCAATTATGACATGATAGTAGTAGTATTAGAAGTAGTAGCAGTAGTAGTAAGTGCATACCTGTGACTGTCTGATAATGCTACCTTGCATATTATAAAACATAAAAATTGGGTATGTGGTCTCTTACAGTCCCATACATACACGCACACACGCGTGTATGTAACTCCCCATACATACATATATATACACTCACAGATATATATATGTATATCTACACACACGCATAAGACTGATATGCAGACGTGCACACACACACACACACATTCACATACAGATATATTACATACATATGCACATTAAGACTGCATACACGTACATACCTTTATATACATATACACGCATATATATATATATATATATATATATATATATATATATACACACACATAAAGATACATATAGACATACATATGAGCGCATGCGCGTTTGTTTTTGTATTATCTAACATAAACATTGCATGTATGTATGTGTATAAGACATAGTTCGTATCACACAACGTTATACAAATGGTGTTTATGTATATACGTATTTATTGTATACATTTATTTTGGATATCTTTTAAACAACGTGTGTGTGTGTGAGATTCGATATTGACGTTTAGCCCCAGGTCAGTCCTTATCGAGCAGGCGTATGATGATAAAAGGCGTTCCACCTAGGACCACCTTGTCATTTTTTTTCCAACGTGCAGGGAACCCAGGAATACACGGGGCAACGCATCCCTTGTTTTTTTTTTTTTGTTTTGTTTTTCTTCTGTAAGACAATAAACGGTATGATTTCAGAGGGATTTCGTTGCTATATCTAGCGATCGAACGGTCACTTAGTGGCTTTCTTATTGACTCGCTTTATACGATGTATACAAACACACATACATACACACACACACACATTTAGTGCATGTGACTTCAACGATGTGTGTATATATGTACGTATGTATACATACATATATATATATCAGTGACTAAACACAGTTTGGCAAGGGATGGTGAAGCACCTTGCTAGTCGCTAATTAGTCACAAACATGATTACTACTACTACTACTACTACTCTTCCTCTCTCTCTACTGCAACCACCATCACTAGTTTTACTGCATCACCTCTACATCCCTTTCTTCTCCCTTCTCAGCCACCCTCTCTCTCTGTCTCACACATACGGATACACGTGCGCGCGTGTGTGTGTATGTGTGTATATATATATATATATATATATATATATATATATATAGTATTGTTTTTACTATAAGTTTTTTGGGAATCGTCGCTGATCACGCAAATTCTGATTTTATATATGTATATATATATATATATATATATATAGTGTGTGTGTGTGTGTGTGTTTGTGTATATATATATACATATACACCTCCTCTCTGTATTTATGTCTCTTTCTCACTACGCATACCTATATATGTTTGTGTGTGTGTTTATATATACATCTCTACGCTCGCACCTGATACAATTAGTTTCTCCCACCTCTGCCTTGCCTTTCAAACAACACCTCTCACCGCCACCACCACCACAGCTGCAACCACCTCAGTACTGCATTGCTACTGCTCCCCCTCCCTTTTCAGTGACTAGCTCTACTCCTCCTGTCACTACTACTCATCTCTGCTCTTGCTTCTACCGCTCCTACTGCCACCGCTACCACCACTGCGGCTGTTACTGCTTGCTACCACTTCTACTGCGACCTTTGCCGCCACCGCCATCGTGATTATTAGACTCTCCTCCACCACCACCATGGTGACTATTATAGCAGCCACCACCACCGCCGCCTTCATTGTGATTATCGTAGGGGGTTACTGCTACGTCTATTACAACTACTTCCACTGCCACCACGATTGTGACTATTACAGGTGTTACTACTACGTTTATAATCGCTACTGCCACCGCCACCACCTTTGTGACTATTACAGCTGTTGCTACTACTTCAGTCACAACTACTGCTACCACTACCACAATTGTGACTATTACAGCTACCACCATCATCGCTACTGCGATCGTCGCTGCTACCACTTCTATAGCAACTACGTCTCCCGCTACTGCTCCCACCGATATGATTGTGACGTCCTCACTGTTGCTGCCACCACCTCTATCGCTATTACTGTTACCGCTACCGCCACTTTACCGCGTACCTTCACGCGCACACACACACACACACATTATATTTGCTACTACGTCTATTTATTTACCTGCCACTACCACTCTCTTAGTTATACCGCCGCGCTTACCACATCCACCACCACCACCGACCACTTGTGCGTTCTGTACAAGCGAATTGCTTACTACTACTATAAGCTACCAATACTAGTTCTACTACTACTACTACCACCACGATCACAATCATCACTAACTATTACCAGCGAAACTACAGCCCATACGTTCGCTTCCATCACCACCACAACTAAAATGCTACTTCTACAACCGCCACCATCTTCATGTAGCCAGCTCTTCCACCATCCGTCTCCATCACTATTAATACTATAACCACCACATCACCATTACCACTACCACTACTACTAAAAGTACCACCATTGCTAGTATCACAACAATAATCATTATCACAACCAACACCACCACTTATACCGCAACCACTACCACCACAACCACCGCTACTATTGCTAATACTGTGACCGCCACTGCTACCGTCATCAGTGAAGCCATCTTCATCACCGTCACCACGACAGCGACCACCACCACTACTACTACTACTACTACTTTCTAAAGCCATCTTCGCCAGCGTCACAAATTCGACCCTCACCTCTCCAACCGTAACCGCTACCACCACCACCGGTGCGACTACTGCTGCTGGTGGTACTACTACTACCTCCTACTACTACTACCTCCACTACCCTCTCTACTCACCTGCCTGTTATAACACCTGACTTTGTTTCTTCGCTTATTCTACCAGCATCAACGACGCCTCCTCCCACCATTACCACCACGACCGACGTTACTCCTACCACCAATACGACTTTCGCCATCACTGCGACCCCCCTCCCCTGTTACTCCTCCTACCACGTCGACCACCACTATCTCCGTCGTCACCACCACCGCCACCACTACTATAGTGACTGTCATATTTGTGTCAGGTGCTTGTCCTCCTCCTCCTCCTCCTCCTCTTCTCACCTATTCTGTCCTTCTAACATGGCTTCTCTTAGTAATATACTAACACCACGGCTGTATTATAAAATTACGATGACCACACAACACAACACAACACACCTGTACTACTGCCCGTACCACAACTATATTCTATCAACAGAACCATTACCACCACCACCACTATTATTAGTAGTATTATAGTCGTCGAACTACAGTCTGCGTGGTCGGTGGACTTGTAAGAAATAGCAACCAAATACTATCCGAAGTTTACCATTCCATACTATACCCGTCTTATGCTAGAAATAGCAGTGAAATGTCTCGTTCATTTGCAGACCTACCATTCTAGAAAAGAACGCATCAGATAACATGCTGTATAATATGCACACTGGAAATAGACGGGGGTGGTCATGTTTGGAATGACTTAGAACAGACCTATGGTGAAACAACGACAATACCCACCACCACCTTCAACAAACTACGCCAACTTTGAACTCAAGAGGTGTGGAACTTTATGGTAAATGTATATAATTATGGACAGGCTTTGGCTGTGTGGTAAGAAGCTTGCTTCCCTACTACATGGTTCTGGGTTCAATCCTATTGCATGACATCTTGGACAAGTGTCTTTTACTATAGCTTTGAGCCGACCAAAGCTTTGTCAGTGGTTTTGGCAGGCGGAAACTGGAAAAAGCCCGTCGTATATGTATATATATATATATATATATATATATATATATATATAATACAAATAATATATGAGTATATGCATATATACGCACATGTATGTACATACCTACATCTACATGTATATATAGATGCATATCTGGGTACAGGACTCTGCAAAAAAACGTGGACAAAATTATAAACAGAGTACAGAAAGCACACAAGCCACATAGAGAACATTTCCTTCATCAGCTACCGCCATTCTAAAACTAAGCGTTTCGAAAAGTTAGGGCAGGACGCATTATTAGAATGGCTCTTCCCACGGACCACAAATTAAATTTCTACCGTGGAGGAATGAAGTGGCGGACAGAAAACAAGACAGGAAAACGAAACAGGGAAAATAAGCAATAAAGGCAAAACGGCCAGACGTGAAAAAATATGTGTATACTGAACGCTGTGAAGCAACGAACTGGAAGGAAGAGGAACGAAGAATAGTTCGTGCCTTCCACAGGTTCAAAATAAGCATGTCAGTCTAATTCATTTTTCTAGTTTATGTTGAGTTACTTCAGTCCTACATAAACTAGAAAAATGAATTAGACTGACATGTTTATTTTGAACCTGTGGAAGGTACACGAGATGCCGAAATATAGTTCAACTACAAATAAATAACTGTTGCTTTCGAGTCGCGCTTTTTGTCATTAAGTTGGCCTTGGTGATGGATTACGTCAGCTATGTTTACCTTAGTGATGGATTGTGTCAATCGTATACAAGTAAAGAACTCTTCTCTCTATATCTAATAATAATAATGATGATGATGATGGTTTCAAATTTTTCCACAAGGGCAACCATGGTACTTAGTTTATCGACTCCGAAAGGATGAAAGGCAATGTCGACATCAGCGGAATTTGAACTCGGGACGTAGCAACGGGCGAAATACCGCTACGCATTTCTTCCAGCGCACTAACGATTCTGCCAGCTCACAGCCGTAATAACAATAGTAATAATAATAATGACGATTTCTCTTATTGGTCACAAGGGTTGAAGACATGGTGGACAGTATCAAAGGCTGAGTTACAACACGCAAGAAACGGGTGGGGTTTACTACATCGATCAAAGGAAGACAATACAACATTAAAAAGTATAACAACAACAATATGGGTGTAGGTAACATGGTACTGCAGCCTTCATGGATTTATTCTAAGACACTACAAATTCACAACATACTACTACATCACTATCTCATCACACTGCACAGTAGTATCACATTAAATACCACTAACAGCAACCACCACCACCATTACAACACAGTTTTGAACAAGTATTTAACCCCTGAGAGTAACTGCTAATTAATCTAATGGTTTTGTCAATGACGTATATATAGTCTGTATTTGTGGGTCAACAAGGCAACCAAAGGTTTCATGTGAACGGAACATCACAATTGTTCAAGCATGGAAGTGTTGGTACTCCTCACTATTTTGGATGAGAATACTGATATTAACATGTGCGTGTGTGTGTGCATATATGTATGCATGCGTATATATATGTGTGTGTCTTTGTGTGTGTATATATATATATGCATATATTTGTGTGTGTGTGTGTGTGCGTGTGTGTGTGTGTGTGTGTGTGTGTGTGTGTGTGTGTGTGTGTGTGTGTGTGTGTGTGTGTGTATTTGCAAGTTAATGAAGAAACGAAATGAATGGAAAGCGATGGAAAGTTGCCAAAATATTGTAGGAGTGTTATAAACCGGTTGTCTCCCCCTCTCTCACTTTCTCTTCTTCCTGTGTTCTCTCTTCCTCTATACACGCGCGCGCGCACATACACACACACACACACATACTCATACATATAAACACAACACATAAACATGTACATTGATATATACATACATACATATGTGTGTATATACACACACATACAAACGTATATATGCACACACACATGCATACCTACGTACACCTCTTCCCACCTGTCTATCTAAATATATGACTACACACGTACACATACAAATATATACACATGCATACATACATACACACACACACACACATATATGCACACACATCCATATCTACGTGTACCTCTCCCCCCTGTGTCTATCCATCTCTCTCTCTGTCTGTCTGTCTGTCTATCTATCTATCTGTCTATCTATCTATCTCTCTATCTGTCTGTCTACACCTGTACACATACAAATATATACACGTTCATACATACATACATAAATATATATATATGTGCACACACACACACACACATATATATATATGCACACACATCCATATCTACGTGCATCTCTCCTCCACCTATCTATCTAGCTTTCTATATAACTACACAAACGCACACGCGCGCGCATACTCACAAACACATGTTTTTCTCACCTCTTTCCAGCTTCTATCATTTCTCTGCAGCCACATTGGGGCCTCCGTTTTTAAGGGTTCCTTTATGTTTCTTTCTTCTTCTTCTTCTTCTTCTTCTTAGCCCTATTGATCCTTCAGTTTATTTTTTTCCTCTTCGGTTTGATACAAATCGATTTTTCATAAAATGGCTGTATTATACTTTCTGACACAACACCGTTTATTTATTTATGGATTTAATTAATTCTTCATTCTTCAATAAACGCATCTATGCTTGTGTGGTACAGAAACTCGCTTTGCAACCACACACACATACTATCAAGTTCAGTCCCGCTGCGCGGCGCGCCGTACAAATTGATGAATTCTCTGTACAGCAGCTTATACTTAACTAAGTACTTCTACTGATGTCTCACCAGGAAAATGGCATCAATCGTAATTGTTCCGAGAGCAAACCGAATTCATAAGCTAACGTTCCTCTTTTTTCAACCCGACTCTAACTTTCTCCGTGACTTTCGTAACCAGGTCCAACAGTTTGATACTTTTGTAATCACTTCCCTCCTAAGCTGTGGTTCTCAAGCTTTTTACCCTTTGCGTAAACCTTAAAATAAATTACATGTCTCCGGGAACCAATGCACGCAAACACACACACAAAATATATATATATATATATATATATATATATATATACCATATCTTTCGCATATTTTTTTTCATCGTAGTTCACGTGGTATATATATACATATATATATATATATATATATATATATATATGGTTTGTTATATTTTTTGATAACATAATAGGTTAGATAGGATGATATCTATATTACAAAATTACAATAACTAATAATATGTTGTGCATGTATAGTAATATCACGATCATGAAATTAGCATTAGCTTATTTAACTCTTTCTCACGGAAGTTCTTGGAACCTTTTGTAGGACCCTAAGTTTCTGGGGAACCCCAATTGAGAAACACTGCTCTAAATCATCCTCCATTATTCTTTTAACTATTGACTATGATGCTGCTACACAAGTCTCTAGATATGGCATCTCCTTATACGTCCCGCTTGATTATACATATCCTACACCGCCAGATATTTTAAGCATCCCAATTGCCCTTCCTGCTAAACCAGAGTCTTCCCTTGTCTTCGTATCCGTAATTGTTTTGTCTATAATACTGCTGCCTACTAGAATAGCTACACATCTTGTTTGATCCACGCTGGGAATAGCTTTTTGCTTTCATGCATTCTCCCCAATTAAATAACTTTTCATAGTAGCACTTTCAGGTCTCGTTCTTTTCAGAATCACCGTGTGCAAGCGTACCACTGTCTATCCGTACGGACGTCACGATTCTCACAGGTACTGACGATGATTCTCACTGTGTTATGTATGTATGTATGTAGTCAATAAAAAAAAAAAATCACAGAAAAAAAAACAAACGTGTGGACGTAGCGCAAGCAATCTGTTAATAAGACGCTCAGAGAAGGAAAAAGAGTAGTAGTATTACGTTTCTAGCATAGCTCTTCTTCGGAATAAAGAAAAACAGGGAAGTCCAAGACGAAAGAGGAGAAAAATTCACCAACAATCACGTGCGGTTACATTTTTGAAGTGACCGGAAGTAGAAGGAATGAAGAGAAAGTGATGCATGTGTATACAAATGTATGCATGTGCATACAAATGTATGCATGTGCAGTGTGCATATATTATTAATACATTTTGTAAAAGAAATGGAATCTGGTTGTTCATATTTAATAAGAATTTGACTTATTTTTGAAGTATGAAATATTCATACAGTAGAATTAATGATGACCTTTGCAATGTATGTATGTGTGTGTGGATGATAAGTGTTGGCCACAGGTAGGGCATCTGGGCATAGAAAACCTGCCCGTCTGAACCAAGTATGCATTGAAAAGTGGACGTTAGAACGATCATAATTAAAGGTGTGTATATCTCTCTATCTATCTATCTATCTATCTATCTATCTATCTATCTATCTATCTATCTATCTATCTATCTATCTACTTCTCTGTCTGTCTAGCTAGCTAGATATACCATCGTTTATCTATCTATCTATCTATCTATCTATCTATCTATCTAAACTATCTATCTGCTTATCTTTACATTGTGTGTGTGTGTGTGTGCATTTATATGCAGTACGATTATTATTGTCATCACATTTGTGTATAGAATTAATATGCAACTGTTAGACACAGATGCACGCGCGCAGAGCTAATACCAAATTACCTAGAATAAATAGATTTATAAATATCAACTTCATCTTTACGAGTCAGCGTGGTGCCCTTTGTATGCATGATCGACCTGCTAGAAATAACAGGCAAGTCTTCGATGAGGTGCCCACTATAGTCTTGCAAAAATGTGGTGGTGGTGGTCTCGACAGGAAGGCTTCGATTGTGAATCTGCACGCTTAGCATTTATCTCGAGCTAAACAACACTTTGTCGAGAACGCTAATATATAATAGCATAGTTCGCCGCTTTATCCGCATAAAGATTGTTATACATTGATTAAATGGATTTAGTTGAACAACCTTCACATGCTGTGTCTCTCTCTCACACACACACACACACACACACACGGTGACATAGGTGTGCATGCATCAGAGCATACAAGCAATCACGAGTGTTGTGTGTTTGTGCGTGTGACCGCGTTACTGTTTATACAAACAAACGGCGGGAGTACGTGCACGCACAAATGAAAAATTAATTAATAGATAAATTGATTAATAAATAAACACACACACACACACACATACTTTATAGAATTTATATGCTTAGATGAACGTAAAGAGTAGGGAACAAAAGAATGATATGAATGAGGCTTAAACGAACGAACGAATGAAAGAAATGTCTCTCTTTCCGTTTCTTTCTCATCCAAACACACACACCACTCTCTCTTTTCTCGAACCGCTAGTTTACGGGGACGTAAACACACCAACATCGGTTCTCAAGCGATGGGGGGGGGGGAGAAACACACACACACACACACACACACACAGAAACACACACATGACAGGCTTCTTTCAGTTTCCGTCAACAGAATCCACTCACTAAGCTTTAGTCGACCCGAGGCTATTATTGTAGAAGACATTTGTGCAATGCGCCACGCAGTGGGACTGAACCCCGGACCATGTGGTTGGGAAGCAAGCTTCTTATCAAACAGCCACGTCTGTGCCTATATATATATATATATATATATATATATATATATATATATATATATATATATATACATCTTGTTTCAGTCATTTGACTGCGGCCATGCTGGAGCACCGCCTTTATAGTCGAGCAAATCGACCCCAGAGCTTATTCTTTGTAAGCCTAGTACTTATTCTATCGGTCGTTTTTGCCGAACCGCTAGGTTAATGGGACGCAAACACACCAGCGTCGATTGTCAAGCGATGCTGGGAGGACTGGCCGTTGCCAGTACCGCCTGACTGGCCTTCGTGCCGGTGGCACGTAAAAGCACCCACTACACTCTCTGAGTGGTTGGCATTAGGAAGGGCATCCAGCTGTAGAAACACTGACAAATCAGACTGGAGCCTGGTGTAGCCATCTGGTTCACCAGTCCTCAGTCAAATCGTCCAACCCACGCTAGCATGAAAAGCGATGTTAAACGATGATGATGATGATGATATATATATATATATATATATATATATATATATATATATATATACGACGGGCTTCTTCCAGTTTCCGTCTACCAAATCCACTCACAAGGCTTTGGTCGGCCCGAGGCTATAGTAGAAGTCACTTGGCCTAGGTGCCACGCAGTGGGACTGAACCCGGGACCATGTGGTTGGTAAGCAAGCCACTTACCACACAGCCACTCCTGCGCCTATATATATTCTTATGTGTCTCCGAATTTAAAGGGAGCAGCATAGGCGGTCCCTCTTAACTCCGTCGATTGTCCAACTATACGAATTCGTTTTATGTAGACATACGGCTGCATAAAAACAGACACAGCTATATAAAGAAGCAAACACACACTCACATTTATTAAGAAGCCATTAGACCCCTCCCTTAATATCTGTGTAAGGGTGGTAAGTGCGTTACAATGTGTGTGCGTCTGTGTAAGAGTTGCTGCCCTTGCATTAAGCCTCTATAATTTTGCCCTTACAGATATATGGAGATATTTTTGTCTACTATAACGGAATTCTTGTTATTCTTTGTTTCGTTTTCGGTGTGTGTGTGTGTATGCGTGTGAGACAGAGAGAGAGAGAGAGAGAGAGAGAGAGACTAATTTGGATATTGATTTGGAAAATGGTGTTTGCGTGTTTTATCAACTCTTATACTGAAGGCATGTGTGTGTCTGTGTAAATGTGCATACGTTACTAACTATAATATATATGTTGTGCGACGTGAGTGTGTGTATGTATGTATGCGTGTGTGTGTGAGTGTGTTTGATAGTGACTCAGATATTGATTGAAGACTGGAAGTGTTTGTATGTATTTGTATACGTATATATAGCTATGTGTAATGTTCACACATTACTATGAGGTGGAGTAAGTATTTAATGTGTGTATAAATATGTGTGTGTGTGGGTGTGCGTCTTACTGGGATAAAAATATTGTACAGTTTGTATGTGTGTGTGTGTGTGTGTTCATTTTACTAACTTTGTTATAAGCAGAAGACTTAAAACGTAAGTGTGTGGTTTTTATTAACTGATAGAGATAAAACAGCTAAGGTGAGTGTGTGTGTGTGTGTTACATGTAGACACATGTAGACTGAAGACCATTGTTGGTATTGGAATTTAGAAAAAAAAACAACAACCAAACAAACAAACAAACAATGAGTGGTTTAAGGTTGTAAAAGAATAATAAAAAGAAAAAAAAAACAAATGAATGCACAAAAGATATTATCATAAATTTTGCATATTTGGCGCTGTTTTTAACCGAAGTTTGGCTGCGCATAACATATTCTAGTCTATTGTCTGAACAAAGATACGAAAATATTGTCTGTCCCATACCAGACTACCAAGATTTAGTTCTTTGTGGAACTGTCTCTCTTTCTCTCTGTTTCTCCTTCTCTTTGTCTCTCTTCCTCTCTGTCTCTCTTCCTCTCTGTCTCCCTTCCTATTCCTAGGGATCTGCTCACTAGGAAACATATGTAGCCTGGATTTTATCCAATCCAATCCCTAATTCTGGATTTTTATTCGCATACACACTAACCCCTACAGCTTATCGAACTTTGATACAGGGAAAAATTTACAACATTCTAAATCAATAAACCACTGTTACTGAAAGTTGTTTTTTTTTTATGCTATTTATAGACTGCTTGAAGCTTATTATCTTCCTACACCTTGATCCAAGGATCTTACCTTTACATATGTGTGTGTGTGTGTGTTCTCCACTTCCACTGCTTGACAACTGTTGTTGGTGTGTATACGTCCCTGTAACTTAGCAGTTTGGCAAAAGAGACTGATAGAATAAGTACCAGGTTTAAAAGAAAAAAAAAACATTAGTACTGGAGTTCCTTCGAGGCAGTGCTCCAACATGGCCACAGTCAAATGACTGAAACGAGTAAAAGATAAAAGATGCTTTAATGTATGCCATAAATGAGAAAAAACGGGAAACAATAAATAAATAAATAAATAAACAACATGGTTCCATTAGGTTTTCATTTTTATTAAAAAAAAAAGAAAACAAAAAAGGGCATTGAGGTTTTTCCTATTTTGGTTTCTACTTCGAAGCCTCTAATTATTCCATGTAATAATCTAGCGCTATCTTAACATTTCTTCTAACTTTGATCCTTTGTTCAAAACATGGATTATTTCGCTAAGGCTTTTAGATAAGATCTCTTTCATTAGAACCAGCTGCAGTTGTCTCTGTTTTTGCTTTCTGAACTAATTACTTGCAGTTCTGTTTAACCCCTTATTCCTTTCCTTGCCATATTTCTGTAGAAATTCACTGCCTTTGTTGCAATTAATTTTGATAAAATAATGAAGGGTTAAATAATAAGATAACTTTATCATTATTAACCCTTTTGTTGTTACCATATTCCTACTGAAATACTCTGCTTTTTAATGCAATTAATTTTGAATATAATGAAGATTTTAATAAAATGACATGTTTGGAGCTTTGAATTTACATGAAATTTTGACTGGAAGTTTAAATTTAGATCATTTTAACCATTTCCTTACTGTATTTCTGTAGAAATTCACTGCATTTGTTCCAATTAATTTTGAAAATAAGGTAAAATCTAATAAAATAACTTGGTCAATATTAAGGTAATGTTTGGAAGTTGAATTTGTATAAAAAATGTTGGTTAAAAGTTTTAATTTAGATCATTTAAACCCTTTCCTTACCATTTTTCTGTAGAAATTCACTGCCTTTGCTATAATTAATTTTGAAAATGATGAAGAATATAGTAAAGTAATTTTATCCGTCTTATGGTGATATTTGGGACTTAATTTCACATAGAATTTAGACCACTGCAGGTGAGTGGACTGGAGCAACATGAAATGAAATGTTTTGTTCAAGAACACAACACATCACCCAGTTCAGGGATTGAAACCACAATCTTACAATCATGATTCCAACACCCTAACAACTAAGCCATGTGCCTCCAAGTTATTTTACTAAATCCTTCAAAATTAACATAAACAAAAGCCGTGTATTTCAGAAGAAATATGGCAATTGGAAGATTCTATTTTTCATTACTTGCACAATGTAATGTGCCGTGGGACTGAACCTGAGACCATGTGGTTGACAAGCAAACTCCTTACCACTCACCCACGCTCACTCCTATACACAATCATTAATCTAACAACTATGCATCTTGTAACATCGATGCACGTTGCTGCAGTTCAGCAAGCAGATGTGTAGTGTTCTGCATGTTATAGTGCAGTTTGGGTGCAGGTGGATGCTATATGCAGCTTGTGTGCATGTGTGTATTTGTGTGCTTCGGTTTGATGCATTAGATGTGAATTATCACAGTTAGCAGGTGCACTTGAATTCAGGTTTTATTGCAGTTTCTGTTGGCTTAAATGTCATGCAACGGAGAACTGCGCACTTTGGAATAGAACTGTGCAGATGGATACAATTTAATGTTTACACATGCTCAAGTGCATGCATACACACACACACACACTCTCTTACCGAATTCTCTTTCACCCAAAGAAAGCCATACTTAGTAACAGCAAAGCAAGCTCATAGAATTGCTAACCTATCAGACAAGATGCTTAGTAGCATTTCTTGTGGCTCTTGATATTCTGAGTTCAAATCCTGCCCAGATCAACTAAAAGCCTTTCATCCTTTTAGTTAGTTCTCTTTGTGCCACGAGGCACACAAGGCCACAACACGATCTCTCCAACCAGCTCTGTTTTCTGCCACTGTTCTGGTCTAATTCCAGCTTCTCCACCCTTCTTGTCTCCTTTCCTTGTCAATGGTCATTCTGGAGTCGAATTAAAACCAACCAAGCACTGCAGATCACTGTAATCGATTTAGTCGCTACCCCATTATTATTATTATTATTATTATTATTATTATGGTGATTAACTGGCTGAATCATTAGCATGCCGAAGGAGATGCTTATTAGTATTTAGCTTGTCGCTACGTTCTGAGTTCAAATTCCGCTGAGGTCGACTTCGCACCGGGGTCGATGTAATCAACTTAATCCCTGCTCCCCAAATGTGAGGCCTTGTGCTTCCAGTAGAAAGGATTATTATCATTAATATTATTATTGTTATTATTATTATTATTATTATTATTATTTCTTCCTCTGTATTCCTCATCCTGCTCTGTTATTACAAACTTATAACTCTGCATTGATGTGCCAATCTGTTACAAGTCCTTGCTTGCCTGTCTGTCTGTCTGTCTGTCGGATAGGTCAGTCAGTCTCTTTTGCTAATTCTCCGTTTTTGTCTGTCTGTGCGTCTCTTCTAAATCCGCCCCCAGGTCTAAATCTGACAATATCTGTGTTATATCACACACACGTACACACTCTTACACATACAGGCATGCTCACATACACACGCGCACACATGCACACACACATTTATACATACACACACACACACACACACACACACGCACACATACACCTAAAACAAACACATCTGTTTGTGACTTTCAAAGAACTGTGAAGGAATTTGGAGAGATTTGAAACAGGAAGCTGGTCCGATATGTCTGTGTGGGGTAGGTTGTGGTGGGATGGTGGAGTGAACGGTGGTGGTGGTGGTGGGGGAGTAGTAGGAGATGATGGTTGGTCGTGGGTGGTGGTAAGATGCCATCTTGCATCTGCGTAATTCTTCCAGCTGACAGTCCACCACCACCACCACCACCATCGGCACCCTCTTTTCCTTCTCCTCCCTATTTCTATTTCTTTCTCCCTCTGTCCCCGCAAGAACCTCCTTCTCTATGCTGCTTACTGCAATTAAGGGGTCATAAATAGTGAAATATAAATGTTTTGAAGAGTAATGGAATGAAACAAAATTATCATTATTATTATTATTATTATTATTATTATTATTATTATTATTATTATTATTGAGGTGGTAAACTGTCTTTAGTCATTAGCGTGCTGAGTGAAATGCTTAGCAGCATTTCAACTATCTTTACGTTCTGGGTTTAAACTCAGCTGAGGTCGACTTTGCCTTTCATTCTTTCAGCGTCAAAGGAAACAGTATTAGTTGGGTTCTGAGCCCAATGTAATTGACTGGCCCCTTCTCAAGTTTTCAGGTCTTGTGCCTATATCAGAAAGAATTTTTATTAAGTTGGCCAGTGTACTGGGTGTTCTCTGTGTGGCACCGTACAGGTGCTCTTTACAAGACACCAGAACAAGTGCTTTTTTTTTTTTTTTGTGGCACTGGCATAAATACTTTTCACCTGCGCTGGTGCCATTTAAAAGCACCTGTGCCAGTGACACATAAGAAGCACCTGTACTGGTCTTACATAAAAAGTATTCAGGACACTCTGTAGAGTGTTTGGCGCTAGGAAGGGCATTCGGCCATAGAAACCATAAAATGCACCCAGTGTGCTTTGTAAAGTGTTTGGCTTTAGAAAGGGTGTCCAGCCATAGAAACTATAAAATGCACCCAGTACACTCTGTAAAGTGTTTGGCTTTAGAAAGGGTCTCCAGCTGTAGAAACTCTGCCAAAACAGACAATAGGAGCCTGGTGCAGCTCTGCTATTTGCCAGCTCCTGTCAAACCCTCCAACCCATGCCAACATGGAAAATGAACATTAAATGATGACGATGACGGTGATGTGGAAAGCTGCTATTGTGACTCTCATACAGACCCATTCTTTGTTTTGGGAAAAGGATAACTAAAACCGAAATGAA
>NC_142952.1:5529152-5541652 GCF_046866305.1 Octopus bimaculoides
ATAGGCATTTACCTTTCCCTGCAATTAAGGTATGTCTTTTTAATTTTATGTCTCACAGCCACACCCTTATCTATACACCCCCCCCCCCCCCATATATATATAGTCAAGAAACGGTACATATTTATCTACTAATATATTTTCCTTCATAGTTTGATTTGATTTTGTGGATAATAAACTTAAATATACCTGATGAAATGGTATGGTTATGTAACAATATACAATTATGTAATATTCTGTAATAAAAAGTATTACTGGATAAATAGCCATGCTATTGAAATGTGTATAACAATGACTTTATACTGGCACAACCCATGTATATATATATATATATATATATATATATATATATATATATATATATATATATATATGGAACAGCCATGTTAATTTCATGGCTGTTCCATTAATTGGATCAGCTAGAACACTCATTGTCGTAACTGATGGCATGCCAATTTTATATAAATTTGTACGTTATATATATATATATGTGTGTATGTGTGTGAGTGTGTGTGTTATATGGCTCGTGTTTCAAACCTTTTCTATCTAGTATATTAGGTTATGCAAAACAATGTATCGCTCCTTCCATACAGCTGCATGGCTAATGTATAGAAAAAAGTGTGGAGGTAGTGTGCCTCATAGCTCTAAGCAGGGAGATTTCTACGAAGGATTTTTATGATCATATTTAGCTTTTGACGTGTTTATAGCTTGTTGTATTTATTAGAACGAGCCATATGTCATTCTTGACATCATGCTGCTGTCTGAACAAAGTGCGTAAAATGTAAAAGTTAAATAACAGCATATGGCTCAACCAAAGACAGACAAATGATTATACTCTATATTATGTGTTGAGTAGTTTTTATAATTTTTTTTTTTTTTTACTCTTGTTCACTACAAAACAAAATGTGTATATGCGTTCTACGAGTCTCTCTATTCACACACACACACACACACAATGTCTGTGTGAATGTTTGCTTTGTTTCATAACGTGAAATGCTACAGGTGAAACTTGATGAGTGTGATTGATATATACACACATACTTGTGTGTGTGTGTGTGTGTGTGTGTGTGTAAAAGGGGTGGGTGGGGATTTCTTCCAAAGTACCTGAGGGAATGGGGAAGTTCTGTGTTGGGTGGGTCTGCGTTAGTGATTGATGTAGGGCAGATAAAGATGGTTTGGCATCTTCAACTTCATCTTCTTTCTCCACCTCCTCCTCAACCTCTGTTGTCATCACCATCATCATCATCATCATCATCATCATCATGATCCAAATCTTATCTCATACTTTTTTCTTCCAGCTCCCTCCCTCCTTCTCTCTCTCTCTCTCTCCCCACACACAAACACTTCCTCTCTCTCTCTCTCTCTCTCTCTCTCCCATTTCTCTTCTCAATCTGTCTTAAGTATACTCTCTCTTTCTCGCTCATATCTCTCCCTCTCTTTCTCTCCATCTGTCTTACGTTTTCTCTCCCCCCCTCTCTCTCTCTCTCTCTCTCTCTCTCCTTCATCCTCAATCTATCACCTCACAAACTCCCTCTCTCTAATGTTCATATGCATTCACTTTCTCTCATTATCTCTATCTCTCTCTCTCTCTCTCTCTCTCTCTCTTTGCCTCTTTCGTTTTATCTTTCTTCCTTTCTTTCATGTGTGTGTGTGTGTGTGTGTGTGTGTGTGTGTGAAGTTGAATATACATATACTCTCTTTTTCACTCTCTCTCATCCTTCTTTCTCTCCTTCTCTTTTTATTACTTTTACTCTTTCTCTATTACTCTCTCTTTCACTCTCTCACCATTACTCTTCCTCTCTCTCTCCCTCTCTTTATTTCTCTCTCACTTTATTACTCTGTTTCTGTCTCTCCCCCTCTCTCTCACTCCCTTTCTCTCCCCTCTCTCTTTCTCTCACTCTTCTCTCTCTCCCCTCTCTCTTTCTCTCTCTTTCTCTCACTCTTCTCTCTCTTTCTGCGACCACATCACCCCTAACATCTGGCCAGCTAATTCCCCAGACTGCAACCCCCTTGATAATTATGTATGGGACACAGTTGAGCGAGAGACCAACAAAACTCCTTGTAACACCAAAGATGAACTGAAGGCAAGGATTATGGCAGCATTCACCAACTTAAAGAGGGAGACCATCCAGAAGAGTTGCAGGAGATTCTGACGTCGTCTGGAGGCTGTGGCTGAAGCCAATGGCGATTTTATTGAATAAATTTACTCTTTAGTATTTTAAAATATTTTTATGCAATTTTGGTAAATATATCTGTGAAAATGAGATGACACAGTGTTGTTTTCATTTTTGAGTAATTTAGACAACAGTTTATTCACCGCATCCTCTCTCTCTCTCTATATATATATATATATATATATATGTATATATATATATATATATATATATATATATATGCATGTGTATATATATATACAGCTATATATATATATATATATATATATATATATATGCATGTGTATATATATATACAGCTATATATATATATATATATATGCATGTGTATATATATATACAGCTATATATATATATATATATATATATATATATATGCATGTGTATATATATATACAGCTATATATATATCTATATATATATATATGCATGAATGTATATATATATAAATATATACATATACTTATATATGCATATATATATATATATATATATATATATATGCATGCATGCATGCATGTGTATATATATATATACTTATCTATGCATGTATATATATATATATATATATATATATGCATGTATATATATATTCGTATGTATATATATATATATATATATATATACACACACACACACATGTACACGTGTCTATTCCTGTCTTAATTTCCCTATAGACTAAAACTTGGTAAATAAATTCATTTTCCACCTCCACTTCCGTGACCCCCGCCCCACTCGTCCCCCTGCCTCCCTTCAACTTCCTTCTCACCCACTCCGTCCCCCTTCACTCATTTCACTCCACCAACCAACCAACCCCACCACCACCCCTACAAAATCCTCCTCTGACAATCCTCCCTCACTCGTAACAATATTACCACCCCTCACCCCCCTTTACCTTTCACCCCCACCATCCACCCGGTTCCAGCTGCCCCAGCTGCAGCAAACCTGAGATTAAACATTCGATTTTTTTGTTGTTTTTTTTTTTGTTACCGTAACATACCTGACATCAACCATCTGGAGCCTGACAGGGGGTGGCGGGGTATGTTGTGGTGGGTGTGTATCATCATCATCATCAACATCATGATACACCTAATGGGCCTAGTCCACTCTGGAAATGGGCCTTGCTAACAAAGGGCACTTGCTCTGGTGGTCAGGACTGTTGTGGACTTGTGGGGGTTACTAGTCGATGTAATTGACTAAGTCCTGTCCCCCAAAATTTCAGGCCTTGTGCCTTTAGTAGGAAGGCCGTCGTCAGGTGCTCACAGCCCTCTGCCTATTGGGCAATGGAATTGGTAAATGCTTCATATTAGAAATATTCAGAGGATAGGCGCAGGAGTGGCTGTGTGGTAAGTAGCTTGTTTACCGACCACATGGTTCCGGGTTCAGTCCCACTGCGTGGCACCTTGGGCAAGTGTCTTCTACTATAGCCTCGGGCCGACCAAAGCCTTGTGAGTGGATTTGGTAGACGGAAACTGAAAGAAGCCCGTTGTATATATATGTATATATATATATGTATGTGTGTGTATACGTTTGTGTGTCTGTGTTTGTCCTCCCCAACATCGCTTGACAACCGATGCTGGTGTGTTTACATCCCCGTAACTTAGTGGCTCGGCTAAAGAGACTGATATAATAAGTACTAGGCTTCCAAAGAATAAGTCCTGGGGTCGATTAGCTTGACGAAAAGGCGGTGCTGCAGCATGGCCGCAGTCAAATGACTGAAACAAGTAAAAGAGTAAAAGAGGATTAGTGGGAAGTGCAGCAAAGTTCTCAGTGAGACTTTGGATGTTGATGAAAACAAACTAGCCAGTTTGTTCCGGTCAGTTTACTGGTCAGGAACACTCTTGGATATTTTCCAGATGTTATCCATTCACAGCTGAGTGGACTGGAGCAATGTGAAATGAAATGTTTTTTGCTCAAGGATACAACACATCGCTCACTCTGGAAATTGAACTCACAATCTAGTAGTCACAATCTAGAGTGTAGCAACACCCTAACCACAAAGCCATGTACCATCACCTACAAACACACACATACACATATAATGTGTGTGTGTATGTAAGTACTTATATGTGTAAAGATATGCATACATGTGTGTATATAAATATATAATGTATATAAGTATATATGTATATATGTATATAAACATTTATATATATATATATATATATATATATATATTTATACATATACATGTTTATTTACATATATATGTATGTATATGTGTTTATATGTGTATATATATATATATATATATATATATATATATATATATGTATATATATGTGTGTGTGTATGTGTATCTACATATCTTTGCTATCACAAAAATAATATATGATATAGGTGTACAATAAAAAAGCACACGGTGTATCTAATATTGGAACTTAAACAAATAACAAACCCCTGACTATCTTTTAAGGAATTTAAGGTGCGGCTCTCAATTACTTGGTATGGGAGTGTATATATATATTTTGTATGTGTGTATATATACATATGTATATATATAACTGTTAGGTATATATATTAGTCACGAGCTCGTTATTTCAGAATGAATTCAATTTGGCATTTTTAATGCTTCCTTCATTAAATATGTTAATACTGAATACACACGCTTATTTAATATATATATACACATATATATATATATTTATTGTCATCAACTAGTGTCTGTTTTTCCATGCTGGCATGGTTTAGATGTGCATTTTACATGTCACTAGCATGGGTGCATCTTATACACCCTCAGCACCAACCACAACTATGATTTCACTTGGCTTGCTGAATCTTCTTAAGCACAACAAATTGCCAAAGATCTTGATCGCTTGTCATTGCCTCTCTGTCATATATATATATATATATATATAATGCGAGAGAGTTAAGGGTTGAGGGTTCAACCCACTAAGGGATAGAATCTATCCAATATACTGCTGTGAGGGTACCCAATTATTGCTACACTAGTGTTATACCAAGTGCATTAAAGGTTTGTCATAAACACCTGTACTTTGGGTTTTTTCTTTTTTTGTCACCTTAGCTATGAATTAAATTAATGAATTCAATGGGATACACTGTCTGCAAGTAGTTGGGTTCAGCATATTATCTCCATTTTCTAATTTTGATATATATATATATATATATATATATATATATATATAAAATGGAATGAGTGACATTCTTTACAAGTGTTTCAACACCTTTTTACACCTGTAGTACATTGATGAGATGTTGGGTAACCTTTATCATCCAACCAAAGTGTTGAATGCACCTCTACAGTTGATTGTTCAAATAAGTCCTTCGTTAGATTTCCTTGTCATTTCACTTAGTTTACAAATGCATATCCAAAGTGACATGTCATTTCCAGCTGTTTACAGACAAAGCTAAACTCATGGACATAGTGACACACAAAATACAATTATTATCAAATACGTTTGACCACGGGGGAAATATTATCTTACCTGTAAACAGGTGAGGATTGGCAACAAGAAGAGCAGCAGGATGTAGAAAATCTGCCTCAATGAATTCTGTCCGTACAAACATGGAAAAGTGGATGTTAAATAACAATGATAACGATGATGGTTTTTGTTTTAAGCAAAATAACTTTGTCATTATTAATCTGGCATCTGGAACATTAACATGAAATGTTATTGGAAGCTTTTCAATTGGTATCATTTTAAACATGGTTTGTATCATAGAACCGAGGTCGGTCCCAAGTGTGATGGCATCAAAGAGGTTAAGCTGGTGCTTAGAACATAAAATTAAAATGAAGTTTTTTTGAATTGACTAAATTAATTTTGTCATTGTTAACACATTCGTTAACATATTTCTGTTTCAATTAATTTGAAAACATAATGAAGAATTTAGTAAAATAACTTCGTCGTTATTAATCTGGTGTCTGTAACATAAATTAAAGAGGTATGTTTGATGGAAGCTTTTAATTTAAATAACTTTGAATGAATGAATGAATGAATGAATGAAATTGGTACCAGAGAACAAAGAATTGCTCCTGATGGGTTTGTATCAAAAAAAGGTTAAGCTGGTGTTTAGCAAATAAATTCACATGGGAATGTCATGGAAGCTTTTAATTCAGTTCACTTTTAAAACTGGAAAATTGTTGTATGGAAGCAGGGATTATCTCAGGTGGGTGGCTATGAAAAATGGTTAAAAAAATATACTGTCATAATAATGAGGTTACTGTAATCTATAATTGAGGAAATTTGCAAGAGGACCTCATAAAAACAGCCCCTTTATTTTTGCTCATCTGTCAGTTGTGATTGTAATGCATATACAGACATCATTGTTGTTCCTCTTCTTGTGACTAATCTAGTTCTATTCTGTTTTATATATATATATATATATATATATATATATATATATATATATATATACTAGCTGGCCCCATGCCATCAAAAATGATGGCTAATTGTAGTATTTTATATATAAATAAGGAGAAAAGATAGAATATGGATGGTAAATCAAATTAATACACCTGTCAATGTTATTGATGCAGTGGGACTGAACCAGGAACCATGTAGTTGGTAAGCAAGCTACATACCACACAGCCACTCCTGCGCCTGGTTTATTTATTTTTAGAATGACACCGTATGCTAGGTGTGAGAGCACCCAGTACACTCTGCAAAGTGGTTGGTCTTAGGAAGGGCATCCAGCCATAGAAACCCTGCCAAAACAGATGACTGGAACCCAGAACAGCTCTTCAGTTTACCTGTCCAAGTCAAACTGTCTCACCTGTCCCAGCATGGAAAACAGACCTTAAATAATGATGACAATGACGATGATGACGATGATATAAAATATAAATCAGATGGCCCTGGAATGCAGCTGGATCCATGATATTAGATAGAAAGATGGGGGAACGTTAACAGCATCTGCAGGGTACTTGGTAGGGGAAGGGGTAGGTTTACTAGGAAGTGGGCATAAAAAAAAAAAAAAATGAGTCTTCACTGCTGTCAGAATTAGTTTGAGCTACAGTAGGAGTGGGTGGGTGGTGGCGGGCCCCTAGTTGTCAAGATAGGGATTAGAACATGCCACACTTGCCAAAAGAGGTGGTAGGGTGGGGTAGGGTGGAGTGTGTGGGGTGGGGTGGGGGATAGTGAAACGGGAGTGGGAGCAGGATGGTGGAGGACGCTGTTTCTGTAAGGGCCTGTATTTGCACTTTGTCCCAACATAGCAGGGAACATGCATGCAATTTGTAGCTCTCAAGAGACGCCTTTAATAATAATAAAAATAATAATAATAATGATAATAATAGTAATAACAACAATAATTCGTAATAATAATAATGAAAGAAATAACAAAGGTTTCAGAAATAAAAAAATTTTCGGTTAATTGAAAGTTAGCAGCTACTTTATTGCGGCATCATGGCACCGTTGAGTAAATAATATGATGTATAGAGGAGGTGCAGAGAGTCACTTGGTCAATTACACAGCTAAATTGAATTTCTGGTTGATGAGGCTTGAAGAAAAAAAGTAGAGGTAAGAAGGAATGTGTGTACATTCATGCAATACATATATATATGTACATATATACATACATACAAATAAACAAACACACATCACACATCATCGTCATTTTACATCTGTTTTTCAATGCCGAATAATGTGCTTAGCTCCATTATATATGTGTGTGTATATACTCTTTTACTTTTTTACTCCTTTACTTGTTTCAGTCTTTTGACTGTGGCCATGCTGGAGCACCGCCTTTAGTCGAGCAAATTAACCCCAGGACTTATTCTGCGGATGCCTAGTACTTATTCTATCAGTCTCTTTTGCCAAACAGCTAAGTTACGGGGGACATGAAAACACCAGCATCGGTTGTCAAGCGATGTTGCGGGGACAAACACAGACACACATACATATATATATATATATATACATATATACGACGGGCTTCTTTCAGTTTCCGTCTACCAAATCCACTCACAAGGCTTTGGTCGGCCCGTGGCTATAGTAGAAGATACTTGCCCAAGATGCCACGTAGTGGGACTGAACCCAGGACCATGTGGTTGGTAAGCAAGCTACTTACCACACAGCCACTCCTGCTCCTACATACAAATAAACAAACACACATCATCGTCATTTTACATCTGTTTTTCGATGCCGGCATGGGTTAGATGGTTTGACAGGAGCTGGCAAGTCAAAGTAATGTGCTTAGCTCCATTATATAATTATATATGTGTGTGTATATGTGTATATTTTTTTTTCTATATGCATATATATATATATATATATATATATATATATATATATATATATATATATTATATATATATATATCCAAACAACATCTTAATATACAAATACGTTGTTTCTTTGCTTTGTTCCAACCAACTTCTTTAATGCACCAATGTACCCAATATATACATATATTCGTCTCCAGTTATGTCTCTCACATCATCGAAATAAACCAATATATACATTAGTCTTTTGTAATGTTGTTGCAAAAGCTAGCCTCGTATACAAATATATATCTATTTGTCTTTTCTTAAAGTTTCTCACAGAGTCTTGTGAAATATATCTTTATGTTCCAAACACCATTACAATATACCAATATCTTTTATGTATTCCGAACACCATCTCAATATATTGATGTATGTGTTATGTTCCAAACGCCATTGTAATCCTCCTCCTCCTCCTGCTCCCCCCTCCTGCTCCCCCTCCTCCTCATCATCATCATAATTTAATGTCCACTTTTCCATACTCGCGGAATTTGTCGAGGCAGTTTTTTTTCTACGGCTGGTTGCCCTTCCCGTGGCTAACCCTCGCCTGTATGACAAGGATGCTCATTGACAACCACCATATGATGTCTAGAGACGAGCACACATAAGCACACACACGCACACACACACATATAGAAACAGATGTAAGTCTATAAAGCACAAATAAATATAAATATATATATATATATATATATATATATATATATATATATATATATATACCCTCCACGAAAACAATTTAATTTGTGTTCATGGGAAGAACCATTTTAACGATGCGTACTGCCTTGATTCTTCGAAACGCCGGAGTTTTAATGGTGGCAGCTGATGAAGGGGATGTTTCTATGTGGCCTGCTTGTTTGTTCTTTTGCCACGTCATGTACCCAGTTATGTATCTATATGTACATGTAGATGAACGTATATACATACATGTACATATATATGCATATACTCATATATTGTTTATATATATATATATATATATGGGAGAATGTACGAAAAAAACAACAGACAAGGACAGGTGGTGTAAACAACAAAAGGATGTATTAGTTTGACGCTTGGGAATACAGAAAGTCTTTAACGTTTCGAGCTACGCTCTTCAACAGAAAGAATACGGAGAAAACAAGGAGAAAAACACAGAGAAAATATATATATATATATATATATATATATATATATATATATATATATATATATATGTGTGTGTGTGTATGTATCTATGTATATGACACTTATTTCAGCTTCTTATTTCTTTATTGCCCCCAGGGGGCTAAACATAGAGGGGCCAAACAAGGACAGACAAAGGGATTAAGTCGATTACATCGATCCCAGTGCGTAACTGGTACTTCATTTATCGACCCCGAAAGGATGAAAGGTAAAGTCAACTTCGGCAGAATTTGAACTCAGAATGTAACGGCAGACGAGATACCGCTAAGCATTTCGCCCGGCGTACTAACACTTGTGCTAGCTCGCCACCACCTTTCAGTTTCTGTCTACCAAATTCCCTCACAAGACTTCAGTTGGACTGGGGCCATAGTAAAAAACACTTGCCCAAGGTGCCAAGAAGTGGAACTGAACCCAAGGCCATATGGCTGGGAAGCAAACTTCTTAACCATTCTGCTACACCAACAACTGCATAATATACCAATATATTTATTTTGTTATTTTACGAACATCAGCTTTATAGTAACAAAATTTATTATCTCTCACTAAATCCCTCCAAATTCTTGAATGCTTTCAAAATAGCTGAAACGGTTTTCATTAGAAATTGGAGTTGAAAACAGATTATTTGGTCATTAGAATTGCTGCTCATTAAAGCTATTATTTTAATTAGCAAGTTATCTTTAGTGATCTGTATCTAATTAAAGATAATTAATGAGCGAATTGGTAATTTTATAAAGTTCATAATTTAACTGCAATTATTTATTCTTTAAACAATTCTGATTTTTTTTCTATTTTTCTCCCACTGCTAACCAATATTCAATATGGTACTCGTACTGGATGAGTCTCCTATCACAGCTTCATCTAATGCAATGAAGACTCTGTATTACTGATGAGGTTATAACAAGGCTGAAACATGTTCAGAGTTGTCCCCCTTATATACTGAATTTCTTTTCTGATAAGTATGTATGTATGTATGTATATGTTGGTGTCTCCTCGCCTTGGTATAGCATGATTGTTGTAAAGCAATTATAAAAATGGAGAAAAGATGTTAACATCTTTTCTCCATTTTTATAATTGCTTATGGTATCTTTATACCTATGACGAACTTTTTCAATCTGTTATTTTCATATTCTTACTGCTTGCTCTAACAGGATATTTCTGAATATGATGAATGTTTATTAGAAATTATTTTCTCTCTTTTTGGACTCCTCAAAAAATTTGACTTGTTCTACTTGAACTTATTTTTTTCTCATCTCTCTCTCTCTCTATATATATATATATATATATATATGAGGGGGTGTTGAAAAATTCCTGGCTTTGAGTAAAAGACAATACAGGAGGATCAGTTAATTATGATTTCATTTAACATATTCCATTCTCAGATTCACACACTTATTGCCGTGGTCCTTCAGTTTTTCTAAGCCCTGTAAAAGAACTCAGAAGGTTGGGCCTCCAAGCAGGTCTTTTGTGATACCCTTAGAGCCAGGAATTTTCAATAACCCTCATATATGCATGTATGTATGTATATGCCCTGGTATAGCATGATAGTTGTAAATGAGTGTCACCATCATACAAGCAGTAATCTTTTTTTTACAATCTTTCGCAAAGACGTTGGCATTGGTGAAAACATTACCTTTACTTGGAAACAAATAAGGGTTAGCAACAGGAAGGGCATCCAACCATAGATAATCTGTTTGGGCAAATTCCATCTGATCCTTGCAAACATGAAAAAATGGATGTTAAAAAAATGATGATACTATGTATATATAAACATGAATGTGTATACCCCCCCCCTCTCTCTCTGGCACATAGAAAGCACCCGGCACACTCTGTTTGGCTTACATTAGAAAGGGCATCCAGCCGTAGAAACCATGCCTCAACAGACAGCTGGAGTCTGGTTGACTCCCTGCTAGCCGGTTCCATGTCAAACCGTCCAACCCATGTCAGCATGGAAAGCAGACGTTAAACAATAATGATGATTATAATGACGATGATACACACATACATACATACATACATATATATGTGTGTGTTCTTGTGTGTGTATGTATGTATGTATGTAGCTTTCTTTCTTTCTTTCTGCTTTTAATCATTTAAATTCTTCCCCTGAAGACGAAGCTGGTTTCGAACAAAGATACAAAGCTCTGTCTTCAGAATGTAGATAACGAAAACAATGTCACATTTTTAACCTGAGACGAGTCTTGCATAGTCTTACCGTTCCGCTTACAAATTGTATTTGTAATGTGCAAATCAGTTGGTAGATTTCTTTTTCTGAAAATCCGAGTTTATGCAGATTGGCAGTTAGGCATTTATTTACGTCTGTCTGTCTGTCTGTGTGTACACATATTCTTATATCATTTAGTGATATGATTGCAGTGCTTGTCATTTTCTTTCTTAACTGTATTGCACAGTAAAGCCATAGATTTTAGTCATCACCTCATATCTTCGTTTATAAACTTAATTAAATTTGTTAGCTACATTGGCCCTTCGTAAACTGCTGTTGAGTTTATTATAATTTCATTGTGAACAGGAAAACAGGGATTAACTCAACCAATTTCTGTAAATTAACTAAACTGCCAGAAATGTGTCGAAATATTCAATTTAATCTGCCTTGGTTTAATAAAGTGTGCGATAAAAGTGGCTTAAAATTCAATTACATACAAATGATGAGCTGAGAGTAAAGGAAAAGTTGGTTGTTAAAGTGAGTGTTAACATATTGTAAAGGATGTGGACAAATCGATCCCTCTCTTTCTGTCCATGGTAAAGTCCTATTTAGATGACAGCCGTTTATGACTGTTCAATGGAGTTAACCAATTTAAATATGTTTAATTAGTTTGTAAATGTAGCGATGGCTGAAATGTAGGATTTAACTTAATTAAAAAAAAAAAAGTTGAATGGGTCAACATAGGCGCAGGAGTGGCTGTGTGGTAAGTAGCTTGCTTACC
>NC_142952.1:5544152-5546652 GCF_046866305.1 Octopus bimaculoides
TGTGTGCATATACACACACACACACATGTATAATTATACAGCTATACACCCAATTTACCAAATAAATTTTTGGTACTCTGCTTCTTCCTCTGCTTCCAGTGTTCTTAGTTCTGGTACTGGCGCTGGTTTTTGGGAGTGTTTAGACAGAATTTCAAACCTTGCTGGGGTATTAAATTCTTCAATGACATAATTGATGCTCTAAATTTCAGTTTTTGATGCTATTAAGCATTGCAGTTCTGCTAACCGTTCTACCGGCACTGTTATCCAACACCTTACCCCACTTAGTCTTCCTAAAGTCTGGGAAAGGATTCCTGCTGTAAACATTTAAAAGTTTGGTTCTTTTTTTTCTGCCTTGTCTTATTTTTTGTTTGTTTGACATTTTTTTTCACTAAAACAGATTGCATCAACGCCTTTCTATATATATGTATATATATATATATATATATATATATATATATATATATATAGTATATATATTTTAATATATATATATATATATATATATATTAAAATATATATATATATATATATATATATACATAGATACACACACACACATATATATATAACATTTGTATGCTTGTATTCTGTTAATACACCTTCGTTTCCCCTCCTCTTCGTATTATTATTATTGTTGTTCTGCAAACGGTCGACTGCTGAGTGAGATACCCCGCTGAGGTAGACTCTGCCATTTATCCTAAACCAGCGTTTGATAACAAATTAATGTGCCATTTTTATCTTATCCTCCCTGCAAAAGTTCTCCTGTTGCCAATTGAGGTACCTTTATGTTGTTTCTTGATCTGCCGGAAACAATAGCTGCCAAATCTCTCATCAGATCACACCCTTAACTTTTTTGATTAAAACACACACACACACATACACATGTGTGCACGTTGGGTAGTGTAGTCCTTTGTAAACTTGTCTCAAGCGTTTAAAGGTCTTATTGCCCTTGCTAAATTTGGGGTCAGCTTTGGAGAACTTGTGATTATTTTCGTTTATCTTTTCTCATTTGTTTTTTTTTCAATCATTATGGTGTGGCTATGCTGGGGCACCACCTTGAAGAATCTTTTAGTCGAGCGAATTGACCCCCAGGACTTATATTTTAAAGCCTGGTTCTTATTCTGTTGGTCTCTTTTAATGATGATGATGGTGGTGATGGTGATGATGGTGATGATGATGGGTATTGTGATGATGATGATGGTGATGATGATGGTGATGATGATATTGATGATGACGATGGTGGTGGTGATGTTGATGGTGATTGTGATGACAATGGTGATGATGACTGTGATGAAATTGATGATGATGGTGACAATAAGTTATAGGGATGTAAACATACCAACACCAATTGTCAAGCAGGGGATGAACACAGACAGAAACACACCCACACATACAGCAGGCTTCTTTCAGTTTTCATCTGCTGAATTCACTTGCAAGTCTTTGGTTGACCCAGGGCTATAGAAGAAGACACTCGCCCAAAGTGCCACACGGTAGGGCTGAACCGGGAACCATGCGGTTGGTAAGTAAACTTCTTACCACACGGCTACGCCCACGTCTGAAGTTATATTCAATATTGCATCCCAGTGTTATTTACGGCCATCTTTTGTGGCTGTGTGTTCTTCGTGGCGCCAACCAAAAGCCTTTTAGTCCACTTCTTACAACACACTGGTACCTGGTGTCATCATCATCATCATCAAATGTCTGCTTTCCATTCTGGCATGGGTTGGATGATTTGACATGAGTTGACCAGCTGAAGAGCTGTCCAGACTCCACGCCTGCTTTGACATGGTTCCTATGGCTGGAAGCCTTTCCTAATGCCGACCACTTTACAGAGTGTGCTCAGTGCCTTTGTCAAAAAGTTGTCAAAAAGAACAAACACAAGCACACACACATACACACACAAAAGAAAAGAAAACACACACACACATACAGAGCATATGATGGACTTCCTCACAGTTTCCATCTACCAAATTCATTCACAGGACATTGGTTGACTCAGGGCTATAGCAGAAGACACTTGCCCCAGGTGTTGCACGGTGGGACTGAACCTGAAACCAGGGAACAAGGTGGTTGCATGGCAAAGCTTCTTAACCATGTTGCCATGCTTCTTCCTACAGCCATCACCACCACCACCACCACCACTACTACCTCCACTGCGACCTTCACCATCACCACCACAACGCCAACTCCAACATTACAACTACAACTGCTACCACGACCACCGCTATTACCACAACCACCACCATCATGATAACCACCACTGCCACGCTAACTACCACCACCACTATCACCTTCACCACCACACTAGCTACTATCAGCTTCACCGCTACGCTAACCACTATCACCTCCATGCTAACGACGACAACAACCACCACCACCACCACCGTCACCATGACGACAACCACCACCACCACCACCACCACCGCTACCATCTCCAATGCCGATATTATCACCATCTGCCATCTTTATAAACTGGCAAACTATTTTCCAGCACCGAAAA
>NC_142952.1:5551652-5569152 GCF_046866305.1 Octopus bimaculoides
TTCTAATCTTAGTCAGTCCTTATTTGGAGTTATTGCCCTCCTCAAATGGGTCAGAAACCACGTCCCACTTTTAGATTCCATCTGTTAACCTCATAACCCCTAACACCTAACCCTACCATTCCTGTCTCAGAACCATCTCTTGAAATCTAACTGCGAAGAGCATACATTTATCTGTTCCTCTTCCTTGCTGGTGTGCCACATTCTCCGTCATGAAGGTAAGTTATCAGTTACCATACTCTTCACAGTTATGTTTTCCAAGACACGGTCCTTAAGTGCTGAGTAGCCCGTGTTAAAATTTAGTTTTAAATATTTGTGCCTTCCAAATATATTTTCTAGCGAATAACTAAGTATTTGGCTGTTATAGATATTTTGGGATTTACGAGGGGTTGCTGAAAAATTCCTGGTTCTAAGTGTATCACCTATCAAACCCACTCACAATACTTTGGTCAGTAAAGAGCTATAATAGAAGATATCTGACCATGATGCCATGCAGTGGAACTGAATCCAAGACCATGTGGTTGGGAAGCAAATTTCATACCACACAGCCACACATGCGCCAACAGATATATAAAATATTTACAAAAATACGCATAATTAAAAAATGATTTATAATCTCATTTATCTTTGATATTAAAAAGATGATAAATTCCTGTGGTGTAAAAAATCTGTCTTGCTATGGGATGGGGATGGTAAAAGTGAAAGAGAGAAAGATAGTCAAATGAATGCTTCCAGCTACTAGCCAATACACACATACGAACACATAAAGACAATGATTAGCTATGTGTATGTGAGGTAATAGGGAGTGTGTGTGTGTGTGTGTGTGTGTGTGTGTGTGTGTAAGCATTCATGTGTGTGGAACAAAAAAATAAATTTTATACACAATATTGATTATCTTCAGGTTTATAAATGAGTAAGATATTTCATTTCTGTAGTTTCAGTCATTCGTTAAATTAATTTGATTTATTTTGTTGTATATTTATATGTAAACAGGTACTTTATATATTATTTGTATGTGTGTGTGTGTATATATAAATAATATTACAGAAAGTAATATTAATTAACGAATGACAGAAGAACAGGGATTACTTAAGCACCTTCATTAGCCTACAGCTGTTTCTGCTACAAGAAGCAAAGTAGTGCTTGTGCAACATCCTGTAGCTTCTTCAGAGCCCTTAGCATCGAGAGTATGTTTAGTCTGGAAGCAAAAGAACTCAGGCATTTGAGCACAGGTGCTTCAGAAGGCTGCTACACACCCTGCGAATAGGACACAAGACAAAGAATTTTGTCAGGCAGCAAGTTAACAAATATGCTGGCAGACAGGAAGCACTCATTGTGCAGGTAAAAAAAGATGAAAACTTACCTGGTACAGTCATGTATCCCACCACAACTCCCTGGCCAAAACCAACAGTTCAGGTCACAGTTGTGTACTTTGCAATCTTCCATGAAAACATGTCTGGTCTTGGGAGATATTTCCCTGCTTGGAAATGGGCAAGGGTTGGCAACAGGAAGAACATCTCTCCATATAATATAACATCTGACTCTGTTTGACCTATGCAAACATTGTAAAAGGGACATTAAATTATGAGGATGATGATGATCCTGTTGTTGCTTCTTTACTGGTGGACAACAAACATTGGTTGGAAGCTTCTAGAGATGAGGGAGTAGTTTTAACTAGGTGCAGAACCAATATCACAAAGGACTTCATATGAAGAGCACAATTTTTAAAGTTATTTTGGTGGATGGGAGGGAGAGTTGCTCATGATGTTTATATCCTTCACCAATATATACACACATATACACATACACATATGTATACATCGTAAATACATACACACTCACATGTACACATACATACATATGTGTGTACATACATAATAGTGAAGCATACACACATGCCCACAAATATAAAGTGACTATTCGGCAGTCAGTAGAACATTAAATATGGCCTTTTTGTGATGCTAGATTTGGTTCTCTGTGTTACGAGTTCAAATTCTGCTGAGGTCAGCTTTGCTTTTTGATCCTCTCAGGGCTAATAAAATACCAGTACTGAGGTTGATGTTGATTCTTCTGTCTGTCTGTCTGTCTGTCTGTCTGTCTGTCTGTCTGTCTGCCCTCCCCAGACCTCAGAATTTGAAAATCTACCCATCACCATAATAGAAGGGTTTTTTTCCGTATTCTTTTCCTTTTTCTCTGTTCTGTTTCTGTCTTGCAAATTACATAGCTACGTCACTAGTGCTGGTGCCACATAAAAAGCCAACCAGTATGCTTTGTAAAGTGGTTGGCATTAGGAAGGGTATTGAGCCATAGAAACCATAAAAAGCACCCAGTACGCTCTGTAAAGTTGGCGCTAGGAAGGGCGTTCAGCCCGAAGAAACCATAAAAAAGAAGCTCCCAGTACATTCTACAAAGTGGTTGGCATCAGGAAGGGTTTCCAGCTGTAGAAACAATCCGAAGGTGACAGTGGAGCTTGGGCCTACCCCTACAGTGTGCCAGATCCAACCCATGCCAACAAGGAAAGCGGATGTTCAATGATGATGTTGACGATTATGATGATGGCTATGATTCCCTGTTTCTAAGGAGATTTCACTGCTATTTCTAGGAGATTGAGTGACCATGTCTAGGCTCCCTTAGAAAGTTGATTGATATGGTAGGAATGTATGTGTGTGTGTGTGTGTGTGTGTGTGTGTGTTTGTGTGTGTTTGTGTGTGTGTGTGTGTGTTTGTGTGTGTGTGTGTGTGAGTTTATGTGTTATTGTCTGTGTGTTTGAAATGCCTGAAAGGTAGAAGTGTAACGTAAACTTTTCTTTTTTAGGTTTCAAAGCTGATAAGAGTGTATGTGTGCGTGTGTGCACGTGCGCATGCATGAATGTTGTGTGTGAGTATATATATCATGTGTATATACCATAAGTGTATATATATATATATGTATATGTATGTGAAGGTGTACATATATATGTACATATATATATGTATGTGTATATGTGTACTTGTGTGTGGATGTGTATATATATGTATGTGTAGCTATGTATGTGTGTAATGTCTGTGAGTATGTGTACACGAACACACACATACACATGTCTGCACAATGTATCTCTCTGTATATACGTGTGTGTGTGTGTGTGTGTGTGTGTGTGTGTGAAGAGCAATTTTGTGGCTAGCAATGAAAATACTTGTGTACATTTCTATGTGTAGGTGTATGTGTATGCATGTTGGTTTATATATAAATGTGTGTGTGTGTATATGTATATATATATATATATATATATATGTGCGTGTGTGTGTGCATGTATGTGTGTGTATGTATTTATAAACGTATATATATGTATATATGTGTATATATATATATATATATAT
Organism: Octopus bimaculoides; assembly: GCF_046866305.1. Classification (NCBI taxonomy): domain Eukaryota; kingdom Metazoa; phylum Mollusca; class Cephalopoda; order Octopoda; family Octopodidae; genus Octopus; species Octopus bimaculoides. The sequence goes on from NC_142952.1 coordinate 5,555,006, forward strand.
ATATATATATGTATATAAATATATATACATATATTTATACATATATATGTATGTGTGCGTGTGTGTATATAGTGGAGGAGACAGAAGTGAGAGGTAGTAGAAGGAAAGGAAATATAGTAAGAGTAATCCGAGTTGGAGGGAAAGGAAGAGGATATTGGAGGAGGGGAGGGAGAGGGAGGTGTGTGCACCTGGGTGGATGTAAAATAAGGTAGATTGATTTCTGATAATGTGAGGTTATTTAGGGGTAGATTGGTGGCGGTAGTGGTGAAGACAGTGGTGGTAGGGCATGGGTCATAGTTGTGGGGTTGTGGGATGAGGTAGTGATGGTGGTAGTGATGTCATGGTGGTAGAGGTTGAGTATTGGTGGTGGTGGTGGTGGTGGTAGTAGTTGTAGTAGTAGTAGCCCTTGCCTTTCAGCCTCTGCTGCCCCTTGCTTCTTGGCATACTGTTATCAGGATTGACATGGTGATGATGATGATGATGATGATGATGACGGTGATGATGATGACGAAGATGATGATGATGACGAAGATGATGATGATGATGAAGACGATGGTAATGATGATAATGATGTTGATGATGATGGTGACGAAGATAAAATGATGATCATGATGATAATGATGATGATGGTGACGATGATGATGATGTTTGGGATGCCAATGATGTTGGTGCTGATGATGATGATGAAGATGATGATGGTGATGATGATGTTTATTATGCCAATGATGATGATGCCAATGTTGATGATACTGGTAATGTTGGTGATGATGATGATGATGATGATGATGATGATGATCTTGTTGCTTCTGCTGATAATGATGTTAATAACGTTGAGGATATTGTTGATAAAGAGGGTTGATGGTGATGATGGTGGCGGTGGTGGTGGTGATCATGATGATGATGGTGATGCAGCTGGCAAGATAGTAGTTGTAGTAATGTTGTTACCGTAGATGGTGGTGGTGTTGGTGGTGGTGGTGTTGGTGGTGGTGGTGGCGGCATTGGTGAAACGTGTGGGTGGGTGTTTTGGATTTGGTTGAGAAAAACATTGAGAAGGATCGCAAAGCGCTTGCGATGTGAATGTATAGATGGTGCCTTTAAAGGAGTCTTTTGTGTCAGTAACATGAGTCCCAGAACCTTAAATCAATCCACCCTCATACGTCTTTTCAGTGCATCCTCTCATTGCAACCTCCGGCCACCATGGCTCCACCTGCCCTGATGTAGTTCAACTTAGAAAACTGCCTTTGGGAGCCTGTTGCCCTCCACCCCGGCAAGCAATTCCCCACCAAACATATAGTATTCAAATGTTGTCACCAAATCCTTCAGCATTTCACATTGAATTTTTGGTCTTCCAAGGTTGTTTTAAAGGGTATAAATGAATCTACCATTTCGGGGTATAAATTTGGGCCTGAAAAATTTTGGGTTATAAATTTGGGCCTGAAAAATTCAGCTTGATTGCTGGAATTCAAATTTTGGGGTATAAATTTGGGCCTGAAAAATTCAGCTTGATTGCTAGAATTCAAATTTTGGGGTATAAATTTGTGCCTGAAAATTTCAACATGGTTGCTGGAATTCAAATTTTGGGGTATAAATTTGTGCCTGAAAATTTCAACTTGATTGCTAGAATTCAAATTTTGGGGTATAAATTTGGGCCTGAAAAATTCAATGCTTTCCATGCTAGCATCGGTTGGACGATTTGACTGAGGACTGGGGAACCAGATGGCTACACCAGGCTCCAATCTGATTTTGTAGAAACTCTGCCAAATCAGATTGGTGCCTGGTGTAGCCATCTGGTTCACCAGCCCTCAGTCAAATCGTCCAACCCATGGAAAGCGGATGCTAAACGATGACGATGATGATGATGATAATTGCTGGAATCCAAATTTTGGGGTATAAATTTGGGCCTGAAAAATTCAACTTAATTGCTGGAAAATATGATAACCCCTACTGGCATATGGTATTGTTTGAATTCCCCTACCAAGTTATCCTGGGGTCTGCACAGCTCCCCCCCACTCCGTTACTATTGGTTGGAGTTTTGGTTGAAGGAGAAGCTGTATATTGTCAAGGAGGGCCCACGCTTTAGGCTGCTCCTCACTTCACCATGTGCGTGAGTTGATGGTAGTGAGCTGCTAGCAAGAGGGTTGCAAGTGTAGCTGCACCAGATACATCATGCCACCACACACACACACACACACACACACACACACAGAATCATACACACATACATGTGTGTATTTATATGTGTGTCTGTGTATTTATTTACACACACACACAAGAAGTAACATATGTACAAGCTTATATTGTAGACTTATAAATAGCACTACATACACACACACATGCTCATGCACACACATACATGTGTGTGTATGTGTATTATATATATATATATATATATATATATATACACACACACACACAAGCAGTAACGTATATACATGCTTATATGCAAACATAATCAGTACTACACACACACACACACACACACACACACACACACATATACACATACAGATATAAATGCACATACAAACACACATGCTCATACACATACACGTGTGTGTGTGTGTGTGTGTATGTATGTATATATATATATATATACATATGTACACACATGTACACAAGCAAGAACATATATACATATATACTGACCACACAGACTTCTATAAACAGAAGTACACACTCATAGACACACACACACACACACATGCACACACATACGGTAACCTGCATATATACACAAACGTTTCAACATCTAAACACTTCAGTTCTCTATGCAGTTTACCTTCCATCCTGTCATCGCATCTTTCCACCCCCACCCCACCCATCCTCTTCCTTCCCTTAACTACCCCTCCCCAAGGTCAAGGTCACTGCTATATCCACTCTCTCTTTCACTACCTCTCTCTCTCTCTCTATCTTTCAATACACTTGTATTTCTCTCTCTCACTCACTCTCTTTCTTGCCCGTTCTCTCTCTCACTCTCTCTCCTCTTCTAGCTATTCTGAATGGCATACAAATCAGACAAGATCTTGTCTTCATCATCATCATCGTCCTACATCCACTTTCCATGGTAGTATGGTTAGGACGATTTGACCAGAAACCAGTAAGCTACACTGCTTCTTGGGCACATGGCATAATGGTATATCAGCCGAAATGTTTTGTTAACAACAAACAAGATGAGGAGAAATATCCGTCAAATGTAAATAATGTACATAATTCCTCATCTTTTAAATATAGAACTGTATTATTTTTTGTTGTGTCTGGGGAGAGTCATTTTCTTATTGTGCCTTAAAATTTAACACTCTCACCGTTAAAATTTCCACTTATTTCTTATTTTTATTTTCCTAAAATTTTCGTTGTGTCTTGCAACTTTTTCAATAGTCTTGACTCTGCAAGATGCAACGAAAATTTTAGGAAAATAAAAATAAGAAATAAGTGGAAATTTTAACGGCGAGTGTGTTAAATTTTAAGGCACAATAAGAAAATGACTCTCCCCAGACACAACAGAATATGCTTCAACACACGAAATCACATAAAGAAATCTTGCAAACCAAATTCAAAAACGAAATGTATTTTTTTTGTTTCCTGAAAAAAGCAATGTTTTGGACTTAGGACACTTTTGCAAAATAGCAATGATATATATATGTGTGTATATATATGATCGTCGCCAGGGCCGCTAACTGGCCCCATGCTGGTGACGTCGCCTTACTGGCACTTGTGCCGGTGGTACGTGGAAAACAACATTCGAGTGAGGTTGTTGTCAGTGCCGCTGGACTGGCTCCTGTGCAGGTGACACATAAAAACACCATTTGGGCGTGGCCGTTGCCAGTACCACCTAACTGGCCCTCCTGTCAATGGCACATAAAAGCACCCATTACACTCTTGGAGTGGTTTAGCATTAGGAAGGGCATCCAGCTGAAGAAACTCTGCCAGACCAGATTGGAGCCTGGTGCAGCCATCCAGTTCACCAGTCCTCAGTCAAACCGTCCAACCCATGCCAGCATGGAAAGCGAATGTTAAACGATGATGATGATGATGATATCCTGGGGTTGATTAGTTTGACTAAAACACTTCAGGGGAGTGCTCCAGCATGGCCACAGTTAAATGACTGAAATAAGTAAAAGAATAAAGAATATGTGTCTGTATGCATGTGTCTGTGTGTGTGTATGTATGTGTATGTGTACATACACACATGCATTTGTCCTTACTCCATCTTTGTGTAATTACCGAACACTCTTCCTCGTATCCCCCCTGCCCTTCCACTTATGGCGGACCCCATCCACACATCCAGAGTTTAGGAAGTGCCACACCCAGAATAATAAACTTTCGCCCCTACCCCCATCCCACAACATCGCTTCACCTTCCCTGTGACCCACTAGCGCCTCTCCCCACCTCTTTCCCCACTCAGTGCTTGTTGTCTTGCACCGTTCCTGGAGCTACCAATAATACACTCCCCTCATCCACCACCACCACCAGTGCCGCTGCCACCACCACCATCATCATCATCACCACAAACACCACTATATTATCTGTATGGAAAGTGGATGTAACATAGTCATCTGTGTGTGTGTGTGTGTGTGTGTGTGTGTGTGTGTGTGTGTGTGTGTGTGTATGTTCATGCTTGTCTCTTGTGTGTGTATCTGCGAGTGTACAGTGTGTGCACGCATGTGTCTGCATGTCTAAAAATCTTTGTCTCTTACATGTGTGTGTGTGTGTGGATGTATATAGACATATACACACACACACACACACACACACACACACACACACACACACACATACATACATACATACATATATACATACTTACTCGGTACCTTGGATCCCTGAAATCTCTCTGTTCCTACAAATCCCTATAAATATAACGATAGATACATTGGTCTAGAACAGGAATCCACAACCATTTTTACCTATGGACCCCTATTGATTTTTTCCATTTTTATTCAGATTGACCCCTTTAGCCTTTTGATGTTTAAAAACTAGTTATATAAGAACTTCTTTCAAAACCCCTATTTTGCTTTTCACACATTAATATAAAATGTTAGAGAAAGAAACCCAGCTGTTTCTTGAAATACATATCCAATACATGCATCTAAAGTAGGGGTTCTCAACTATTTTTTATCTAGGGACCTATTTGATTACTATTTTATTTTGGTAGTGTCCCAGCATGGCCACAGTCAAATGATGTAAGATAATGTCAACCTCGATGGAAATTGAACTAAGAACCTAATGATAGATAAAATGTTGTTGGGCATTTCACCTGGTGTGCTAACGATTCTGCCAACTTACCTTTTTAAAAGCAATGGAAATCATGGAACCCATTTTTTTTATTTATTTCTATTTATTGTAAATTTTTGGTTGATTATTGTTGTATATTCTCTGAAGTTCTTACCTGTATTTTTTTTGTCTCTTTTACAGGTAAGTAAATTTAACGAGATTTTGAAGTTCACAAAGAAGATAAATTCTGAAGAACCAAATATAAGGTATTTCACTGATTTTTGGTAAGTTTCAAGATGTTGTGTTTAGACTTCAGTCAACAACCCATAGGAATGGCACAGCAGTAGACCGATGGCAGTGGGAGCGGCGTTGATGGGCTGGCAGTGTTGAGAGAGAGAGAAAGAGAGAGAGAGAGAGCAGAAGAGGGGGGGGGGTGCAGTGGTGTTGCTTGAAAATTTTGGATTTTGACAGAATTTCCTATTATGGTTTCATTTCTTCTTTCTTTCTTTCTTTCCACTCTTTTTCTCTAACTCTCCCACCCCGCTCTGACAAACACTGCTCCCCTTCATGACTGACACCGTCACCACCACCACCACCATCATCATCATCGTCATCGTTATCGTTTTCGATATCATGATTGTTGTTACGGTTCATCATTGTCGTCATCATTTGCATCATCGTTGTCGTCTTCATCATCATCATCACTGCCACCAGCATCATCATCATCATTGTCATTACCATCATCATCATTATCAGTACCAACCCACCCAACCCCACAACTATTACTACCACTCCCACCACCCACCATCCCCATTATCATCATCATCATCATCATCAAAATTGTTGAGCTCTTTGTCATCATCATCATCATCATCACCACCATTATCATCATTAATATCATCGTCAACATTGTCAATATCACAATTGTTCTCATCATTGTTCATCATCTTCGTCATCTTCCTGTCTTCATCATCGTTATCATCTCATCATCCATTACCTACCAACCATCACCATCATGACTTAATAATTATTTCTTAATTGGTACATTTTTCTTTTGTCAACTCAGCTGTTTCTTATAAATGCATGTGCTTATATATATATATATATATATATATATATATATATATATCTATATATATATATATATATATATATATATATCTATATATATATATATACATATATTTATATATATACACACAAATGTATAGATATATGTACATATGTATATATATGTGTATATATATATATATATATGTATGTATGTATGTATCTATGTATGTATGGATGGATGGATGGATGACTGCACATATATATATGTATGTATGTATATATATGTATCTATGTATGGCTGGATGACTATATATATAGATGGATGAGTGTATATGTATGTATATATATGTGTGAGTGTGTGTGTGTATTATGCATATGTTTATTCACTGAGTATGTATTTTCTTTCTCCTCCTATGTTAACTCATTCAGATGCATATATGTGTGTGTATATATATATATATATATATATATATATACATACACACATACATATGTATATAAACATGTATGTGCATGTGGAATATATATATATATATATATATATATATATATATATATATACACACACACACACACATGCACAAGTGTATAAAAACAGATGTGCTTAATCAGCGTCCCCCCCCTCTCCAACCAAACATACACTCACACGTATCCCCATTTCTCTGTCTATCTATCTAACTCTGTCTACATCAGTCTGTCTACCACACTACACACACACACTGTATGTATGTATTTCTGTCTGTCTCTCTATCTATGCATCTGTCTTTTTCTCTCTCTCTCTCTCTCACTATGTATGTGTGTATGTACATGTATCTATTTATCTATCTGTCTGTCACTATCTCTCTCTCCATATATATACACACACACACACACTCTCTCACATTATCTAACTATTTCTATATATACTCGCATATCTATCTGCACGTCTCTCCTCCGTTTGTCCATTTGTCTGTCTAGCTATCATTCATCTATTTGTCTATCTATCTACCCTACCTACCTATTATCTATCTAGCTATCCATCTATCATCCATCCATTTGTCTGCCTAGCTACCTACCTACCTACCTGTCTATCTATCTATCTATCTATCTATCTATCTATCTACCTACCTACCTATCTGTCTGTCTGTCTATCTATCTATCTGTCTATCTATCTATCTATCTATCTATCTATCTATCTATCTATCTATCTATCTATCTATCTATCTATCTATCCATCCACACATACTTACACACATGTATATATACAGTGTGTATTTGGACACATGTGTATGTACATGTGTGTGAATCTGTTTGCAGATACATGGAATCAAAGAGATGCCTGTATGTGGTGGATAGTGGGGAGGGGGTGTTCGAGAAGGTTGGAGGTGCCAGCATGATAACGGAATGAAGAGGGTCTGTGAGCAAGAAGCAAAGAAAAGAAGGAAGGAGGGAAGGAAGGCAGGCAGAACAATGTGGAGGGCGTGTTATGATGTCTTTGAGGGAGGAGGGTCAGAGGATGGTGTTGGAGGGGACAGGTGGGTGGGTGGGTGGGTGGCATCTGTGGAGGAAACTGGTGGTGGTGGTGGTGGTGGTGAAACTAACAGAACATTACATGAGTGCCCCAACCCCCTTCTCCTCACCCTGCTGCTGCTGCCACCACTGCTGCAGCCTCCCCGTTCTGCCTCTTTCTCCTCTTCTTTTGAGCCATCTCATCCTTTCTGTTGTTAAGTGCTTCGAGATAAACGGTGATGTCACGATGGTGGGGGGAGGTGCGTGTTTGTATATTCACGTGTTCGTGTGTGTGTGTGTGTGTGTGTGTGTGTGTGTGTGTGTGTATGTGTTTTTAAGTTCTTCCACAGAAAAAAATTTAAAATAGAAAATATTTTGGGTTTTTTTTTTTTGCCCCGTTTTCAAAAAAGCCAAAAAAAAAATTGCAGAGTATGTGAATGTGTTGCTCCAGAATGGCCTTTACTGTGATGATGAAAACAAATTGAAGAGCAAAGAGAGAGGGCAGATAAGGGTGGGTGAGCAAGTAATTCAAGAATGAAATATATATATATATATATATATATATATATATATATATATATATATATATATATTAAGAAAAAAAAAGAAAATATATAAAAAAAAACTACCCTGATATTCTATAGTTACGAGTATGGCGTGTGCAGTTAAGACCATTGCTTCCCCACCATGTGGTTTTGGGTTCAGTCCCACGGTGTGGCACCTTGGGTGAGTATCTTCTAACATAGCTCAGGGCTGACCAGGTCCTTGTGAGCGGATTTGGTTGATGGAAAAAATTCAGGAGGATCAGTTAATTAAGATTTCATCCAACATAATCCCCTCTCAGATTAACATACTTATTGCAATGGTCCTTCAGTTTTTCTAAGCTCTGTAAAAGAACTTACAGGTTCATTAGATTAGCTCACTCTTTCCATGAAATCGACATTGCCTGTTGTAGTGCATGGTGTACCATGCACCAGGTATTGAAGTGATCGTAGACCAATGTGAGTTGGTGAAGTGCTTTGCTGAAGAATGCAATGCACCACTTGGTCTAAGATTTGAAACCACAATCTTGCAGTCATGAATACAATGCCCTAACCACTGAGCTATGTGTCGTGTCACATAAAAAGCACTACTCACCTTGCCTGTGCTTGTGCCACGTAGAAAGCACTAAGTCCACTCTGCTGAGTGGTTGGTGACAGGAAGGGCACCCAGTTGTCAAAATCCTGCCAAAACAGTCACAGAAGTCAGGTTCAAGCTTTGGCCTGGCCAGCTCTTGTAGTACCATCCCACCCATGCTAGCATGGAACGCAGATGTTTGATGATGATGATGATGATGATGATGATGATGATGATAATACTAATGGCTTCATGGGTATTCTGGGCTTCATATATTTGTACCCCAGTGTCACTTTGATGGCATGCACTGCTCTCTCACTCAATAATAATAATAATAATAATAATAATAATAATAATAATAATAATAGTAATAATGATAATATCTATCCTTGAGTAGAGCTAACATCAATAACAGACAAGAGCATCAACATGTTTTTCTAATTGTGTGTGTGTGTGTGTGTGTGTGTGTGTATGTGTGTGTGTGTGTGCAGGCTACAGGCATCTTTGTATATATTTTAGGTGTCTGTGTGTATATATATGTAAGCATGTATGTATGTATGTAAGCACCTGTGTATGACTCTGATGTGTGTACCTGTATATGAGTAATTGTATGTGTGTGAGCATGTGTATAAAAATGTGTAGACATGCATGTAAGTAGGTGTGTGTATACATACATATATGTGTGAGTATGTATGTGTCTGCTTGCTTGTTTTATAATTCACCTTGAAAAGTAATTTCAAATTTAATTTATATTACACCTGATCTGTCTGCCTATCTATCTATCTATCTATCTATCTATCTATCTATCTATCTATCTATCTATCTATCTTTCTGTCTGTCTGTCTGTCTGTCTGTCTGTCTGTCTGTCTGTCTGTCTGTCTGTCTGTCTGTCTGTCTGTCTCTCTCTCTCTCTCTCTCTCTCTCTCTCTCTCTCTCTCTCTCTCTCTCTCTCTCTCTCTCTCTCTCTCTCTATATATATATATATATATATACACATATGCATGTCCATGTATTGATATAGATATATCTATCTACATATATATATAATAATACAAATAATATGTGAGTATATGCATATATACGTGCATATATATATATATATATATATATATATTTAAGTAAATTATACAAATATGAAAATGAAACTAACATCTTATTTTAACAGATATATTTACCAAAATTACATAAAAATATCTTGAAAGACTAAAGTGTAAATTTATTCAATAAATTCACCATTGGCTTCAACCACAGATGCCAGACGACTTCAGAATCTCCAACAAAAATTCTGGAAAGTCTCCTTGTTTAAGTTGGTGAATGCTGCCATAATCCTTGCCTTCAGCACCTTGGATGGTGCTGTTAGCACTCCACTGGCACGGGTGCCGGTCATCGAATTTGGTTCAGTTTCGATCTCACTTGCCCCAACAGGTCTTCGCAAGCTGAGTTTAGTGTCCAATGAAGGAAGGTTGGGACATGCCAAACTTCTGCTACTAGTTTGGTTAGGCATTGCAAGACTAACAATCTGGTGTAGAACTCAACATACATATTCTTCAGAATGAAGCGCTGGTGGAGTACGGGATGGTAATAAGAAAATGAGATGACAAAAGAATAAAGCAATTATCTTAGGAATTTCATTAACTTAGAGTTGTTTCCAATGTAAGCTAATGACATTCAGAAGATCAACGTCTATTCCTTTGTCATCACATTTTCATATGCACATACACACACATACACATGTTCACATATATACACACACATCTATATTCATATATATATATATACATACATTCTCTTTCACACACACACACACATGTACTCACACACCCATCAAGACCATTCTAGGCTCATGTCAGTGTTGCAGACTTTCTGGTAGGATGACACAGTTCCCAGACTTTTTTTTTGAAGTGTGATAGGGGTGGTGGGGGTGGGGGTGGGGCGAAGGGTATAATGTGTGTGTGTGTGTGTGTGTGTGTGTGTGTGAGGAGGAGCAGAAATTGTAGTGGGTCTGGTATGGATTTCATGCTGTGGAAGCCTGTTGATGGTTAATGTTTGATGGTGGTGGTGATGGTGGTGGTGTTGGTGGCGGCGGCGATGGTTGTAGTGGCTGAGCTGGTGGTGGTGATGATGATGGGGGAACTGGTGGCGGTGGTGGCAGTGATGAAGCTGGTGATGGTGGTAGTGGTGGCGGTGGTGGGGGGGAGGGGCTAGTGATGATGTTATTGGTGAGGGTAGTGGTGGAGTTGGAGGTGGTAGTGGTGGTGGAGGTGGCGGTGTTACGGGGGTGGTGGTGCTGGTGAGGAGGCTGCTGGTGGCGGTGGTTGTGGTAGAGGCATTGGTGGAGATGGCGTTGGTGTTGCGGGGTGGGGCTGGTGATGATGCCATTAGGATTAGTGATGGAAGTGGTAGCAGTGGGGGGGTTAGTGATAGTGATATTGGTGGTGGTGGTGGTAAGAAGCTTGCTTACCAACCACAGGGTTCTGGGTTCAGCCCCTTTGCATGGCGCCTTGGGCAAGTATCTTCTACTATAGCCTCCGGTCAACCAAACCCTTGCGAGTAGATTTGGTAGATGGAAACTGAAAGAAACCTGTCATATTTATCTCTCTCTCTCTCTCTCTCTATATATATATATATATATGTGTGTGTGTGTTGTATATGTGCTTGTATCCCCTCCACCACTTAACAGCTGGGTGTTGGTGTGTTTATGTCCTTGTAACTTAGCAGTTTGATAAGAGAGGGTGATAGAATAAGCAGGAGGCTTTAAAAAAAATAGAAAAAAACCTAGGGTCGATTCATTTGACTGACCACAGTCTAATGACTGAGGTGGTTCCATAAGACAGTAGGGTATGATTTGAGGGTGATTTGGCTGTTGTTTCTTTGATTGTTTTAGCTACTGTGTAAAAGAGCCCTCTTCTCTGATTGTAGAGTGTGGTGAAGGTGATGTTAGTGGTAGTGGTGGGGTAGCAGCAGCAGCAGCAGTAGCAGTTGGTGTTTGCTCTATATTCCTTTACACAAATTCTTCATGCTTCACTGACAAATAAGTCTGGCTTTGATAAACTACACTTCTCAGCCTACAGCACCATACCCCCCACCCCGCGATCCTTTACAACCACCACCACCACCACCACCACCACTACCGCCGCCGCCACTTCCACCATCATCATAACCACTACCACCACCACAAACCAACACCCTCACACTCCCTGTAACTATTACTACTACTACTACTACTACTCTTGACCTACTCTGCATTACCGCCCCTACTGTAATCCCATGAACCTTTACCACCACCACCACCACCACCACCACACTCCCCCTAACTATTACTACCACCACCACCACCACCATTAACAACAACAATCACCACCACTACCACCACCACCATCAGTCATCTCCTCTCCCCTCGCCACCATAGTACCCTCCCCCTCCGCACTTGCCACCCTCATTCTCTTCCCTCCTCTTTTCCTCTTCCTTCTCCTCCTCCTCTACACATTTTTGGGTCAAAGCAACTTGTTGGAAGTGTCACCACAGCCATCATATTTAAGTCAAGGTTTTCAGTTTCTGGCTGCAAAACCTCCCCCCACCCCACACCACTCGCCGTCTCTCACTCTCTCTCTCTCCCTCCTTCGTTCTCCCTCTTCTCTCCCTTGGGTCCATCCCAGTTTACCCCTTTCCCCCCTCCACTTCTCCCTAAATCTCTCCCTCTTCCTGTTAGTCCCCACTCCACCACCACCACCACCTGTCTTTGTATTTCTGTCATTGTCTATCAGTAATGTTGCCCCTTTTCCAATTCACATACCCTTACACATGTAGAAACTATTGTTACTCCCCTCTCTTCCCCCACCCCCGCTCCCACCATCTTTTATGTTTCTGACATTGTCTGTCATCATCATCTGCATTCCAGGCTGGCTTGGGTTGCATGGTTTGACATGAACTGGCAAGCCCCCCCCCCCCACCGGGGACTGCACCACCCTCCAGTTGTCCATGGTTTCTACAACCGGATGCCCTTCCTAATGCCAAACACATTACAGAGTGTAGCCCCTTGACACAGATTGACCTTTACCTTTGCTGTGCATGTGCACTAAGTTTTAACATTCTAGCTCACTTCTGCTGTTTACAGCAGTGCTTGGAAGGAAAGTGTGTAGCATGTGATCATTGCATTGACCAAGACAGAGAAAGATCCGTCATGGCGATACCTGCTCAATGTCTGCGCACGCAAAGTTGGAGAAAGTGTATGAAGAGGGGGTGTATGAGTCGCACGGAAGTGTGCGAGTGGTTCAGACGTTTCCAAGATGTCCAAAAAAATGTTGATATTGATGAACGTTCTGGGAGACTCACAACCAGTAGAACTGAGAAAAAACATTGCATATGTGAGTGCAGCTGTGAGGGGAAATCATCAAATCACCATTTGTGTGTTATCAGAGGATGTACAGATTGGTTACGGTTTGGTTCAGTCCATTATCACTGAATATTTGGGTATGAGACGCACGTCTGCCAAGTTTGTGCCAAAGATGCTTTCAGCTGACCAAAAAGACACTCGGGTTTTCAGTTGCACAAGGTTTCTTTGATTGTGTCGAGAACAATGAAAACTTTGATTAGGTCTATGAGCAGGTATCGCCAAGCAGGGGATCTTGTTCAAAACGGGGGCACCAGTTTTCATTAATGTTTTATGTAGTGTTTTTAGTACCGAAAGACTTTCAAACTTCGTATACTTATCTATTTTGTGTTATAGAACAGAAAAAAAATTTTGTATTCGGATTTATTTCATGTAAAAAATTGTCTTATTTCAATAATTTCAACCAATCACTGACAAGTATTCAGCTGTTTATAGTTACTCCTAAGCGGTGTAAAGCGTATTTAATCTCCATTACTTCTGACATTTTGCAGAGGCAACACACGTGTGTTCGTTTTACCTAACCTTAACTGACTTGCTCCTTCCCTCAAAAACCATGCCTTGTGCCTATAATAGAAAGGTTTATTAGCTACTGCCAATATGCTTCAGCCATTTTTTGACAAGGAAATAATAATTTTATCACCGCCAAAATCGTTTGAAAATCGTTTGACAATCGTTTGTTTACGTAGTCAGCACTTACTGTTATTCGGCTGAATGGACGTCAGTCATTGGTTTAAATTACAGAAATACGACAACTTTAACATGAAATAACTTGCGATGTACGTTTTTTTGTTAAGAAGACTAAGAGAAAAAGATGTTTTATATGACACATTCTACCAGTGTCCCAAGTTTCAAAGTGTTTCGTTAAGAAAATACTGGTGCCCCCGTTTTG
>NC_142952.1:5576652-5591652 GCF_046866305.1 Octopus bimaculoides
TATATATATATACATACACATACATACTTTATCTATCCATACACACACACACACACATACATACCTTATACACACATATATATATGTTTGTATATATAGATCGTATAGAGACAGGCATTTTAATAACGTTTTTTGGTTTTGCCACCAATGGTGGGGTTATCTGAAGAATGGATGTGCGAAAACTCGGAGTATGAGTTATTGAAATTGTCACCTGTTCTTGACATTGATCGACATTCTTGTATTCAAATCATTCTATTAGATTTAACATAACTCTCTCTCTCTCTCTCTCACACGCACACAACTTTAATACAGAGGCAGTACTTTGGCAAAGATTGGCTCTGTTGGATAAAACAATCTTTAAAACATTCACACAACCATAATGGTTGTTTTTATGTCAAGTTGTAATAAAAAACAGTTTCACATAAAACTGTAGAATTATTCATTATTTTCTGTAGAGTAAATGTTTCTTAAACTTTTACAAGAAGCGTGATAGTGACTTCAAAGTTTTGGCCTGCTAGACAGTCTGACATAGATTAGCAGTACGAAATTTCAAAGTCGCTGTCACCCCTCTTATTTAAGTATAATATAAATATATTATTTATCTATCTATCTATCTATATATATATCTGTGTGTGTGTGTGTATATATATGTATGTATGTGATTCAATCCGCATATACTCAGAGTTTCCCCGCTACATTCAGTTCTTCAGGCCACAGCAAAAATTGTTGCCGGTCTACCCGATAAACAACATCCATTTTAAATCATGTCTAAGTTCCAGCAAAAAATATTACTTGCATCAAATAAATAAATATGATATTCTATAAATTTCTTGCTTTCTCTCTCTTTCTAGTATAATATTCTAAAATTCTACAAAAAAGAGGTAGATAGTAGAATCGGTAGACATCTTGTGACTTTCAGTAGAATGACAAATTTATGGTATGACTACAGTTTGGTGCCCTCCCCTTTTGAATTGGTTTTCTCATAACTTTCTGGAAAAAAAAAATCCCCCCTAAATCTTATGTCTTTAATGAAGTTTTGCAGAAATGCATTTCCAGATTAAAGAGCTTCAAATCATCTTATCTTGCTTCTGACGTCTTTTCCTAACTCCCTTTAAAATACATATTTTTAACCCTTTTGATACCAACCTATCTATGATGGCTCCTAGGTCTGTGATATAAACTTTTTTCTTCTCAAGTGATCTAAATTAAAATCTTCCATCAAATTTCTTGGTAAATTATATTTCAAACACCCAGCTTAATAATAACAAAGTCATTTCATTAAATTCTTCATCATTTTTTTTGAAATTAATAGAAATAAAAGCTGGGCATTCCAATAGATTTATAGTAAAGTGATCGACATTAAAACTTTCTATCGAAATTTCCCTGTTCCAAACACCAGTTAAATAATGACAGTTATTGTTCTAGATTCTTCGTTATTCTCATTCTTAATTGAACTAAAATAATTATAAAAACCCGTGTAGTTCAACAGAAATATCGTAAAAAGAGTTAAAGTGATTGAAAAACCCTCCATCCAAGTTTCACGTTTATTTGAACATCAGCTTGATAACGATGAGGTTATTTTACTAAATTTCTTCGTTATTTTTCAAAATTAAATGGGGGGATGGGATGGGAAGGAAAATAGGCAGTGTATTTTCAACAGAAATATACTAAATATACTAGCTAAAGTGTTAAAATTATCAAAATTAAACCTTCCAGCAAAATTTCATGTCAATTTACATTCTGACATAAGCTTAGAAATGACAAAGTTATTTTTTAGTAAATTCTTCATTACATTCCTAATTAATTGAAATGAAGGCATGTATTTCAGTAGAAATATTAGTAACAAAAATTCTAAAAAAAAAACGTTTTGTAGAAATACATTTTTGAGAATATATATTATGTAATGTTGGTGATTCAGACGTATAATTCTGGGAAATAAGGAAAAAGAGAAAAATGCTTAAGCTACAGAAATTGGCGGCAACAAAGTTAGGACAGAAGAGCAGGAAGAATGAAACGGAAACTAATCCAAAGCCAGTTTTTTTCTTCCTTCTATATTCTATAATCTATACAAGTGTTTCTCAACCATTTTTATACCTATGGGGCCTTTTTGATTCCCATTTTATTCAAACAGACCCTTATTACCATTTGATGTTGAAAAAAATCATATTTTGATAATTAAATGTTTTTAATAATTGTGTTAAAAAATATTAAGATATTTTGTGTACTGTCGAAGTATGACCAATTTATTGCAGATGACCCCAAAGGGTCGTGTGGACCCTGGTTGAGAATTACTGCTCTACACCCTTGAAAACATATCTGCAAAATTTCATTTAAAAAAATACGCATTTTTCAGAAAGTTTGGAGGAGGGGCACCAGTGTTTAGTTATGCTGGATTCATTTTCTGTCGACATAACTTCAATGTTCTTTAATTCTTTTAAATTTGAATATTACCCAGGCATACTTTGTCTTTCATTGTCCCTGGGTCCATTTAAACCTTTCGTTTACAACCTGGCCGAAACCAGCTCTGGCTCTGTAGTACAAATATCTTGTTTTCATAAGTCTTGAATTAAAATCTTCCACCAAAACTTGGTCACAATTTATGTTCCTAATACTAGCTTAATGATAACTAAGTTATTTTACTAAATTTTTTGTTATATTTAAAATTAATTGAAAGAATCACAGAGGATCTCAAAATAAATGGGTAACGAAAGGGTTAAGCAATATTAGTGTCAAATTTTGGCACAAGGCTAGCATTTTGTGGGCAGGGGTTAAATCGATTACATCGACCCCCAGTGTTCAACTGGTATTTATTTTATCGACCCAGAAAGGATGAAAGGTAAAGTCGACCTCGGCGGAATTTGAACTCAGAACATAAAGACAGACAAACTGCCACGAAGCATTTTGTCCCTGGACAAACCAATGGGGGAGCCAATTATGTAGGCCCTCAATTTGTCAGAATGAGCTGCCAAATGTTCCTCAAATTGTACCCTAATGTCTTACGTTTGGCACTTGTGTGCTTGAAAATATATTTGTGTGTGTGTGTGTGTGTGAGATGATGTGTATTAGTCTATATGGAAGACTTAGTCATGGTAACTAGACAGACAGGAATAGCAGCTAAATCGCCTTCATTTCATGCTCTATTCACTCATATATATATATATATATACACGCACCAATGGAGATTTCATTATCATAGACCTGCCACAAATAGCAGTTAAACTTCACGTCAGTAACAACCTACTAATTTACATATGGTTATATGGTTATATATATATATATATATATATATATATATATATATATATATATATGTAGGTGTATGTGTAAGAGCCAGTGAGGGAGACCCCTACATTATAACTAGACCAGGTAGAAGTAGTCGCTAACTCTCACCCTAATCACAACCTACTGGTTTATACATACATGCACACAGACACACACATACATATGTATTATATATTTTATGCTATATATATATATATATATGTATATATATATATATATATATATATATATATATATATATATGTATACACACACATCAGTAAGTATGCTTGTATGTGTAAAACCGAAGCAGGGTGACATCTATGTGGTAGCTAAATCTCACATAAATAGGAGCTATATATCCCTCACTTTATATACCCTACTGTATTCTCTGTGTGTGTGTGTGTGTAGATGGATCAATGAGGGAGAGAATTCTTCTTTTGGATAAAATGCTTTGATTTCTTGACAGACATATGATTTGAATTTTGGAGGAGAGCCAAAAAAAAAAAAAAAGAAGTCCCCTCTACCCATTTTCCTTACAACATTCCACTCAGCCCCCTACCTCCACCATCCCTGGTGCTGTCGGCCACTTTGATTTTTCTGCTGACTCTGAGAACAATATTTATTTCCGTCTTGTACTACAAGACTTCTCAAGTTCCCGGTTCCTGGTTCCACCGTTCTTATACACATTCATGCATAAGTATATATTACACGCTTGTATGTGTGTGTGTGTCTGTATATATATATATATATATATATATATATATATATATATATTATCATCATCATCATCATCATCGTTTAACGTCCGCTTTCCATGCTAGCATGGGTTGGACGATTTGACTGAGGACTGGTGAACCAGATAGCTACACCAGGCTCCAATCTGATTTGGCAGATATATTACTCTTTTACTTGTTTCAGTCATTTGACTGTGGCCATGCTGGAGCACCGCCTTTAGTCAAGCAAATCAACCCCATCTTTGTAAGCCTAGTACTTATTCTATTGGTCGCTTTTGCCGAACCGCTAAGTTGCGGGGATGTAAACACACCACCATCGGTTGTCAAGCGATGTTGGGGGGACACACAAACATATACACACACACAAATACATATATATATATATATATATATATATATATATATATATATATATATATATGTATGTATATATATATAAATATATGTACATATATACGATGGGCTTCTTTCAGTCTCTGTCTACCAAATCCACTCACAAGGTTCTGGTCGGCCCGAGGCTATAGCAGAAGTCACTTGCCCAAGGTGCCACGCAGTGGGAATGAACCTGGAACCATGTGGTTGGTAAGTAAGCTACTTACCACACCACCACTCCTGCACCTCTCTCTATATGTGTGTGTGTGTGTATTTATGTTTGTTTTTATGCTCAGTTATAATAAAAACAATTTTCCATTAATCTGATAAGTTAGTCCATAGTTTTTTAGAGAAAAGGTTTTTTTTTTATTCTTCTACAAGAATATTGTTGACAGTGACTTTGAAGTTTCGGTCAATTATGCCATCCTCACTGTCAATAAAATACGTAATCCTCCTCATCATCATCATCGTCATTTAACGTTTGCTTTCCATGCTGGCATGGGTTGGACGCTTTGACATGAAGCTGGCCAGCCGGGTAGTCTGTCCCGACTCCAATTGTCTGTTGTAGCATGATTTCTACAGCTGGGTGCCCTTCCTAATGCCAACCCCTTTACAGAGTGCACTGGGTCCTTTTCACATGCCACTGGCAAGGGTGTGGTTATGAAGCACTTGTAAAAGACAAGCCTGTATGTATGGATGACAGCGATTTTATTTAGCTTGGCACGTCTTTTCTCTCGCTTCCTCTCTCTCACACACACACACACACACAAACGCAAGCACATATCATCATCATTGTTTAATGTCCTCCTTCCATGCTGGCATTGGTTGGATGGTTTGACAGGAGTTGGCCAGGCAGAAGCTCACACCATACTTCTGTGCCTGTTTTGGCATGGTTTTTATGGCTGGATGCCCTTCCTAACACCAACCACTCCGTAGAGTATATGTATTGGGCTGAGTAAAAAGTAATCAATGTTTCGAAACATTAAATTCATCACATCATCCGTATTTATGTTTGTGTGTGTATATACATATATATATATATATATATATATATATATATATATGTATATATATATATATATATATATATATGTATATATATATATATATATATATGTATATATATATATATATATATATATATATATATATATGTATATATATATATATATATATACATATATATGTATATATATATATGTATATATATATATATATATATACATATATATGTATATATATATATATATATATATATATATATATATATATATAAATATATATATGTATATATATATATATATATTCTTGTATATAAATATATATATGTATATATATATATATATATTCTTGTATATAAATATATATATGTATATATATATATATATATTCTTGTATATAAATATATATATGTATATATATATATATATATTCTTGTATATATATATATATATGTATATATATATATATATATATATGTATATATATATATATATATATATATATATGTATATATATATATATATATATATTCTTGTATTCTTTTACATGTTTCAGTCATTTGGTTGTGGCCATGCTGGAGCACCACCTTAAAGGACTTATTATTTGTAGCTCTAGTACTTATTCTATTAGTCACTTTTGCTGAACCACTAAGTTACAGGGACATAAACACATCAACATCGGTTGTCAAGTTATGGCATTGAGACAAACATAGACACAAAGGCACACACACACACACACACACACATAAATATATGTACATATACATACATATGTATGACGGGCTTCTTTCAGTTTCCATTTACCAAATCCACTCACAAGGCTCTGGTCAGCCCGAGGCTATAATAAGTAGAAGACACTTACTAAAGATGCCACACAGTGGGACTGAACCCAGAACCATGTGGTTGGGAAGAAAGTTTCTAACCACACAGCCACAACATATATATACATGTGTGTGTGTGTATATATATATATATATATATATATATATATATATATATATATATATATGTGTATATTATTTATTTATTTATTTATTTATTTATATATATAAATGTTTATACCATATCTACGTCATATAATATTGATGTGTGTGTTATATCAATCAGTTATCTCAACATCATCATCATCATCTCTCTCTGTAACCCCCACCAACACATCTCCATGTTTTCATTTGAAATTTTCTAAATAAATTAATTAATTATGCAGATTGTGGCATTTTTCCGCAAATAGTTCACATAGCAACATATCATATTTTGATTTGATGCTTAGATTAGATTAAACTCCCCCTTCTGTTGCCACCATCACCACTGAGACCACCATCATCATCATCATCACTGCAGCATCTCTTTTGTGTTTTACTTGCTTCAATCATTGGATTGTGGCCATGCTGGGGTGTCGCTTTAGAGAGTTTTAGTCAAATGTATCGATCCCTGTACTTATCTTGAGAGCTTTGTCCTTGTTCTGTTGATCTCCTATGCTTGATCGCTAAATCATGGGGACATAAACAAACCAACAGCAGTTGTCAAGCGGTAGTGGGGACAAACAAGTGCAAAGACACACACATGCACATATATATGACCGGTGTTTTCCAGTTTCCCCTCTACCAAATCCATCACACAAGGTTTTGGTCGGCTGGAGGCTGTAGTAGAAAACTCTTGCCTAAGGTGCCACCCATCGGGACTGAACTCGGAACCATGTGGTTCTACACTTAAAAAGGAATTATGTATATATGGGAGCATATGTGACTGTGTGGTAAGAGGCTTGCTTCCCAACCACATGGTTCCGGGTTCAGTCCCATGGCACCTTGGACAAATGTCTTCTACAATAACCTTGGGCTGACTAAATCCTTGTGAGTGGATTTGGTAGGTGAAAGAAGCCTGTCATATATATGTATGTATGTATATTTGTGTCTCTGTTTGTTGCCACCCACCCTCCACTGGTTGACAACCAATGCTGGTGTGTTTATGTCCTCGTATCTTAGCAGCTCGGCTAAAAGAGACCGATAGAATAAGAGCTACACGTTTAAGTCCTGGGGTTGATTTCTTTGACTAAAGGTGGTGCTCCAGCATGGCCACAGTCAAATGACTGAAACAGGTAAAAGAACAAATGAAGAAAAGGTTACATATTTCTAACTGGTTTGACTCAGCTCGGCATGACTAAAAGTTTTGTGGACAACTAAAACTCTTTCTTTATCAGATACTACTGGCAGACTGTGCAGACACACATGCACACATATACACACATGCACATATATATATATACATAAACATATATATATATATATATACATAAACATATATATATATACATAAACATATATATATATATACATAAACATATATATATATACATATATATATATATACATAAACACACACACACACACACACACACACACACACATGTACACACATCTGAATATATATTTATCTGCTTGCCTATGTATCTTCTTATCTGTCTATATCTGTCTGTCATTATATCCACTATCTGTATCTCTATATCTGTCTGTGTGTCTGTCTATCTGTCTGCCTGTCTGTGCATTCATTCATCCATCCAGGTAGCATGTGTGTGTGGGTGGGGGGAAAAGCTGTTTGGGAATATGAAAGTAAGAGATGAGGTGGAAAAAAAAAGGGAAGGGCTAGTGTAGGTAAATTGGATTCCCAGAAAGAAAGACAGGGGGGGACATAACGAGTGGTGGTGGTGGCGGTGGGAGTGACTGGAGTTGCTTGTTTTTATAATGAGAAAGTAAAAGGGACAGTAGCAACAGGACGAACAGACAGATACATAGGTAGGTAGAGAGGTAGAGAGGATTTGTATGTGCATATATATATGTATCTCTCTCTCTCTCTCTCTCTCTCTCTCTCTCTCTCTCTCTCTCTCTATATATATATATATATATATATATATATATATATATATATATATATATATAGTTATACTCACATATATGTACATATGCAAATCTGCATGCGCACAAATGTGTGTGTGTGTGTGTGTGTGTGTGCACATATGTGTATATATATATATATATATATATATATATATATATATATACATATATATATATATATATGTGTGTGTATGTATATATGCACACAAACGCACAGAGGTACATGTAAACCAACTCCTGTATATGCACACACATGTATACCTGCATATATATGTATGTACGTACATATATACATATACATATGGTATATACACACACAAACGTATGCATGTGTGCAGTTTAACCTTTTAAAACTGTATTATGATTAATGAAACTGCTATGGCTCCAGACTCTTGCTATCTCCAGCCTTATTAGTTACCCGGGTACATGATGGATGGAGATTACCTGGGGTAGAGTTGGGTGGGGGTAAAAGTCAGGTGTAGCTCTTGAATAGATTTGGAGAAAAGTTGGGGTGGAACATGGTTAGTAATCCAAAGGTAGAGCTGAGTTAAATGTGAGGTGTTGTTTGTTGGGGTAGGTCTGGGTCTGGTGGAAAACTGGGCTTGTTGTAGTACTTGGGGTAGCAGTGAAGCTGGGTAGATTTTTTGGGGGGTGGGTAGAACTGGTGTGTGCAATGGAGAAAAATGGGAGCTGTTGTGAGGGTGGCGGTGATGGTGTTGATGATGTTGGATAACTGAAATTGATGGGTTGACCTGGGGTAAAACAGAAGTGTGGCATTGACGATGATTCTGGGTAGATCTAGATTAGAGCAGAAGCATGGTGGTAGTGATGGCAATGCTGGGTAGACCTAGGGTGGTTCATATGACACTGGGTAGGTCTGAAATGTTTGTGGTGATGCTGGCTGGAACTGAGGTGGGGTGGCAGGCTATACTGGGTAGATCTGGAGTAGTTGAAGTGATTGTGGGTAGATCTGAGGTAGGTCTGAGATGGTTCTGGCAATGCAGGGTGGATCTGATAGTTGTGTTGATGCTGGGTAGATCTGAGATGGCTGTGGTGATACTGGGTAGATCTAGTTTAGAGCAGAGTTTTGGTGGGTGTGACATTGGGTAGATCTGAGTTAGCGATGGTGATGCTGGGTAGCTCTAGAGAAAAGTAGAAGCATCATGTTAATGATAATGTTAACCCTGATGATAGCAGCGGTGGCAATGACGTTGGGTAGATCTTGGGTAGTACTGAGGTATGATGGTAGTGGGTAGATTTGGGGGTGGAGGTTCAGGGGTAGGATGGAGCTGAGGTGAAGCAGAAGTATGAAGGTGTTGATGAGGATGATGATGAGGAGGATATTTGGTAGAACTTGGGTAGTACTAGATGAATTATGATTGATGAATTATGTTGGGTAGCTTTGAGGGTAAATTCACCTTGTGTGTGTGTGTGTGTGTGTGTGCGTGTGTAAATATACGAGTGATGGTGGGAGTAGCTGTCAGTGTATCTGGCAAGGTACTCAGACATATGGTGGAAATGAAAGATATAGGGGTGGATGCTTGATGAAGTGGGGTGGCTGGGGTGGTGGTGTATTTGCCATCATTTTTATCTTATTTATGTTGGCTTTATCTTATGGAACTGCTCCCATTTTCTTGTGCAGAACGAAGATGCTATCTACATCTTCTCCTTCATCACCACCACCACAACTCCGCTACACTCCCCCCCCCCCTCACCCCCCACCACTATCGCCGCTACTGTACCAACCCCACACCATACACCACGCCACTATGTCGCATACCACACACCTCACTATACCACACATCGCCACGCTGCTACGCACACTCACACTTCTAGAAGCATTCCGTCAGCACCCCACCCCACCCCTTTTCGCCCCCCTCTCCCTTCCTGCTCCGTTCTTGTTCCCCACCTCCCACGACCATCATCCATTCACTCCCCCTGTGCCTCTCCTGATTCCCCCCCCCCTGCCTTTCTGAACCCTTAGTCTAGATCTCATCAGTTCCTGAATGACACACACACACACACATGCACATTAATAATATACACGTCTACAGACATACATTTTACACATACGCGAATAATCTTCTCTGCTCTAGGCACAAGGCCCAAAATTCATGGGGAGGGAGCCATTTGATTAGTTTCACCCTAGTATGCAACTGGTACTTAATTTATTAACACCGAAAGAATAAAAGGCAAAGTTGATCTTGGCAGAATTTGAACTCAGAACGTAACAGCAGACGAAATACCGCTAAGCATTTCGCCCGGCGTGCTAACGTTTCTTATTTCTTTATTGCCCACAAGGGGCTAAACATAGAGGGGACAAACAAGGACAGACAAAGGGATTAAGTCGATTACATCGACCCCAGTGCGTAACTGGTACTTATTTAATCGGCCCCGAAAGGATAAAACACAAAGACGACTTTCCTTGTTTCCGACGAAGAGCTCCGCTCGAAACGTCATATTCTCTCTCTTTCCTTTCCCGAGCGTCTTGTAACACAATCTGTATCACGTCCTCACGTTGTTGTTTTTTGTTTTTCCCTTTTTTTTAACTATATACATACATACATGTACCTATGTCCATCACACACACACACACACACACATGCACACACAGACAGACACACATACACACAGCACAGATATCTACAGTTTAAAGACACACACTTATATAATAAACATACCTATGTATGTATGTTGTACGTATGTGTGCATGTACGTATGTATGTATGTATGTACATTCGTATATATGTATGTACATACACTTACATTCTGCTTACCATATTTCTGAAATACTAGCTTCGTTTTAATTTATTTTGCAAATAACAAAGATTTTAGCAAAAAAAAAACTTTCTCCTGATTAAGCTGGCGTTTTTTTTTAAAATAAATCAACATGAAATTTTGATGGATGGTTTTAATTTAGAACACTTTCACCTTTTTCTGTCTCCATTGCTGTTCTCACACCCACTATCATTCATATATATATTCTTTTATTCTTTTACTTATTTGAGTCATTTAACTCTGGTCATGCTGGAGCACTGCATTTAGTCGGACAAATCGACCCCAGGACTTATTCTTTGTAAGCCTAGTACTTATTCTATTGGTTCTCTTTTTGCCAACCCACTCAGTTACTGGGACATAAACACACCAGCGTCGGTTGTCAAGTGATGTTGGGGGGGGGGGACAAACAGACACACCAACATACAAACACACACACACTAGGCTTCTTTCAGTTTCCATCTACCAAATCCACTCTCAAGGCTTTGGTTGGCCTGAGACTATAGTAGAAAACACTTGCCCAAGGTACCATGCAGCGGGACTGAACCAGGAACCATGTGGTTGGTAAGCAAGCTTCTTACCACACAGTCACATCTGTATATCCAGGTGCAGATGTGGCTGTGTGGTAAGAAGCTTGCTTACCAACCATATGGTTCCGGGTTCAGTCCCACTGCGTGGTACCTTGGGCAAGTGTCTTTTACCACAGCCTCGAGCCGACCGAAGTCTTGTGAGTGGATTTGGTAGATGGAAACTGAAAGAAACCCATCATATAAATATTTATATATATATATATGTCTACATATATATATGTTTGTGTGTTTGTCTGTCTTTCTCCCCTCACCGGCGCTTGACAACTGATGTTGGTGTTTTATGTCCCCGTACCTTAGCAATAGAATAAGTGCTAGGCTTACAAAAATAAGTTCTGGGGTCAATTTGGTAGTACTCCAGCATGGCCACAGTCAAATGACTGAACAAGTATAAGAATACAAGAACATATATATATACGATAAATTTAGTTATACAACCAACAGTAATCTCTGCTTATTAAATGTAGATTTAGTATATAAGGTGGTGGTATCGCAAATTCCTGGACTAGTTCTGTAGCACACCAGCAGATGGCAGCACAGTTGTGTGCACAGTGAGAGCTAATAGTGACCTTCATGAGGCAGTGTGCCAAGTGAAATCTTTGTTTACTTTGCAATTTGTGAAATTTGTGTTTTTTTTTGTTTTTTTTGGTAATCTTTGTCTGCAGTTTTTGTCAGGAACAAACAAGAGCAAACATGAAATTTTGCATTAAACTTGGGAAGTCTGCTACACAGACCTTGGGCATGCTTTGGCAAGCTTATGGAGATAAGGCAATGAATGGGTCGTATGCAATGTTTTAAGTTGATGTGGATGCTCCAAAAACAGAACATCCTTGGAAGACGATTAATGCTCTGGAGGACCCCCTCATGAGCGTGACCCCCAGAAATGTGAAGAAAATTCATCAGTATTGTCAGAGGATAATTGATGACATTTTGAAACATTTGAGGGAGGACTTTTGGTGAAAGCTCCCGGACCTGTGGAGCACAAAGAACTGGATTTTTCCCGGCGGCAATACACCCTCTCACCGGGCTTTCCTCACTCATGAGTTTCTAGCCAAAGATAACATGGTATTGCTTCAGCACCTGCCCTGCTCACCAAATTTAGCACCTCTGCACTTCCATCTCTTCCTCAAGATGAAAATGCAGCTCAAAGGTTGCTGTTTTAACACCGTTGTTGAGATCAAGAGTGAATCGAAAAAGTCCCTTGGCTTTCTTACGGAAAACAACTCCCAGGCTGGCTTCCAAAGGTGGCAGGAACACTGGGACCAGTGTATTGCTGCGCAAGGTGACTATTTTAAAGATGGTGATGTTAAAACTTAGGTAAATAAGTTATTTTTGGTTAAACATAATTTTGATACCACCGAATATTTTCTATTTAGATATTTGTTGATAAGTCAACAGTTACGGATCTTATTCATACCCTCATTTGGGATCTTTCTCCTGATGAGGATATGACTAAGAATGAAACAGAGGATTCTGAAACAAATGACTCACACATGAGTCAACATCCAAATTATATATATATATATATATATATTTGTGTGTATCTGTGCATAACTACGTCTATTTATGTATATCATATAACATGCTTTTGAATTTTCAAGGCTTAAGTCACTCTCAAAGTATCCTTTCTCTGGTCTTGTTAGTGAAGCAGTAATGTTATTGGAGCAGCTGTAGCTAACCTTAACCTTCTTTCTGTTAAAGAATTTGCAGAACTTATGATCTCTAGGGAAATGTTCAATTAAGTTTAAAACTAGTCTGGTGACGTTAGAATTCACATGAAGCAAATGTGATTGTGTGGGGATGAATTTTGTTTTGGAACTCTGTTTGTCTGGCACTGGTTCCAGTATATTGCACTTTGTCCATGTATTTCTATCAGGAATAAGAAATGTCTTGAGAATGAAATTTGATAGGTGGAAGCTGTACACAAACTGCTGTGTGTATGTGTGTGTGAGTAATCTATGATAATAAACTAAAAACATTATTTAGACCCATGCATGGCTGTGTGGTTAAGCAGTTTGCTTTCAAATTGTTTTCATGTCAAATAGCCCATCATGCTCAAAAGGTCATTGAATAAGGTTTGTCTGAGGTTCATGAATGAAATGCCCATGCATCCAGGGGGTGAATTATTCAAACCCCAAAGAATTCCTCTCAACACATGGCTATGATGTTCCCCCTCTACTTCTGTTCATGATCAGAGATGCACATGTCGTCAGCCACTAAGGGACACACTCAACTGGTTAAGGTCAAACAACTGACAAGCAAATCTGTGGTATTCAGCAGAATATTTGTTGTAGGACATCTTTTATACCAAGACTTTGAACCTACATTAGAATCAATTATTATTATTATTGTTTTTTTTTTTGGCTTCAGTTGTTATTGATTGTCATAGCAACAGATGAGATTTAATTTAACACAATAATCAATGATGAAATATATATACATTCTCATAGTATCATGGTATTGTAATAGAGTATAAGTTACATTTTATGGGTGTATATATATATATATATATATATATGTATATATGTGTGTGTGTGTATATGTTTATGTGTCTGTGCTTGTCCCTCAAACATCGCTTGCCAACCGATGCTGGTGTGTTTATATCCCTGTAACTTAGCTGTTCGGCAAAATACACCGGTAGAATAAGTACTAGGCTTACAAAGAATAAGTCCTGGGGTTGATTTGCTTGAATAAAGGCGGTGCTCCTGCATGGCCACAGTCAAATGACTGAAACATGGAAAAGAATAAAATAATGTGCGTATATATATATATGCACACACACATACACACACGCATGCATAGATATTTAAGCACGAATACACACACACTGGTATATATACATTCATACAAATATATATATAATATATATATACATGTCTGTGTATATATTTATACACACACACAAACACAGAGATAGAGGTGAGAGAGAGTGGTGGGCCAATCTTGAAAAATGGACTCACCCAACATGGCAACAAGGCAACAGCTGTTCAACATAGCTCCACATGTCAGCAATGTTTGAGTGCTAAAATGGGTGCGTGGAGTTGGGCTTCATAGTTCTTCCCCCACCACCACCACCTCCGCGTCCCCATCGTCCCTGCACCTTCATCGCTTCAGCGTTCAACACTGACAGACATGTATGTAGAAAATGTGTGTTACACATTTGCATTTGAACCGGCCAAATCCGGCCCAAATTTTCTAATGTGGTGTGAAAGAAAGAAAGAAAGATGTGAATCTGGTCGAATTAAGGGTTCCTCATGAAGATAATATGGATGCCACTCGGGCTCGAAAGATTGACCGTTATGTAAACCTCTTCAAGGAATGTGAAGACACAGGCTGGAAAGTGGAGCATTTTTCAATCGAAGTTGGATGTAGAGGG
>NC_142952.1:5604152-5606652 GCF_046866305.1 Octopus bimaculoides
GCAAAACTTTTTCAAGGGTCCATAAACTAGTATTGTGGATCTCCAATTTATTATTTTGTTGCTTGGACCTCCGAAATTCTTATATGGGTCCTCGGGGCACATTTGGACACTGGTTGAGAAATACTGAACTAAACCCTCGAAGGTGGTGCCCCAGCATGGTCGGAGTCAAATGACTGAAACAAATGAAAGATAACTGATTTTTAATACTTAAATTGACAAGAAATTTAAACAGGAATTTTTGATATATATATAATTTAGATCCCTTTAAAACAGGGATGTTGTGTCATAGAATCAAAGGTGATCTCAGGGGTTTTGGTATTAATAGGACCAAGAAGGATTTGGCTGTTATTTCTAGGAGGTTGATGAGCGGCTTCACGTAGTTATGCAGTTCTCTTCAATTCCATAGTTTCTCGTGTCAGTTGCTGGTTACGTAGTAACAGGAGTCATCTTATCTTTCAAATGCAGCAGCAGCAGTAGCAGCAGTAGCAGCAACAGCAGCAGTAGTGGGGGGGGGGCAATAGACGAAGGCGTGGGTAGCAAAAGTGGTTCCAGGTGGAAACTTACCTGGGCAAACCCACAGTGCATTGGCATGCAGGCCACGCAAACAGTTGGTGCGTAATTGTTGCTAGGTGAACGTGTGAATGTGCTGGTGTGTGGTGGGCGAGGGTGGAGGTACCCCGGTGGATGTACGGTGGGGTAGGGTAGAGGGTAGTGGGTATCACCACTCAGGATGATTGGTGGTTAGTATATTGGGCTGCTTCAACTCATCAGGGTGTTTCGGGGGAGTGTGAGTCAATGTATGAATGAACGAAATACGATATATATGTGTACAGAGGAAGATGTGTAGGTATGTGTATGTATATATATATATATATATATATATATATATATATATATACGCATATGACTGTGTATATATAGATATATACATATTTATATGTGGATATATATTTATATATATATATATATATATAGATATATATATATGTGTGTAGGTATGTGTGGGTATGTGTGTCTATCTGTGAATGTATGCACATGTATATATGTGTGAGTATGTATGTATGTGTGTTTATATATGTATGTACATATGTGTGAGAATCTAAATGTGTATGTATGTATATATATATATATATATATATATATATATATATACACATGCATACACACAAACACACATGAAGATTGTAATGAAGACACCAGGCATGTTAACAAATGCTGTCTTAGATGTTTTCATCACATGAAACTAATAGTAGCTCATAAAAATATATACATATATACTCTGTTTATTGAATAATATATATGTATTTGTGTATGTATATATATATATATATATATATGTATATGCATGTGTGTTTGGGTGTTCAAACGCATTCCCGCCCATACAGAATCCAGTTGTATTGTAACAGTTGATAGTGTTACATAATTAAACTCTAGCATTCCAGTATTGAGTCCTAACATTTCTTATGTTACACACAAACATGTGTATGTTTATAGAAGCCATTACGAACTTTGTGTTGGCATGCCATCTGCTGATTGCTTCTCTGGCAAATAACTTAAAGTGGTGGAAAAGTAAAGAAAGTCATGTCGGACTATAATATACAGTATCTTTGTCTGTGTGTCTGTCTATCTGTCTGTCTGTCCATCTATGCATCTCTTTTTATGTATCTATTTATCCATCCATCCTTCTATTTGCCAGTCCATCTGTCTGTCTACGTTGCTATCTATGTTGCTATATATGTTTCTATGTATCCATCTATACTTCCACCCATTCATATATGTATGTATGTTCATGTATCTATCTATCTATTTATCTATCTATCTATCTATCTATCTATCTATTTATCTATCTACCTATCCATAATGACAATGACAATATTGGCCAAGGTTACCGTGGTCTTTTCCGTAGGGTTTTCTTTCCACGGATAAACCTAAACTGTTCCCCCTTTTTACACTAGAACATTGCTGTGATACATGATCCCTATTGATTGCCTTTTTTTTTCTCTCTCTCTTTACGATCCCTTTTGATCGAAAATCTCCCCCCACTATTTCTTTTTTTTTTCTCTCCTTCCTCTTCCCAAAAAGAAAAGCTCTACTTTGTACCTTGTCCCCTCTGCGTTGAGCCCTGTGTGGCTAATAAACAAACATATCTATCTATCCATCTTTCCTTCTATCTATCTATCTATCTACCTGTCTGTTTGTCCATCCACTTACCTATTTATCTATCAGTCCATCTGTCTGTCTTGCTATCTATCTGCAAATCCATCTCTGTCTACTCCCTCCCTCTCTCTCTCTCCCTCTCTCTCTCTTACTCTCTCTTTCTCTCTCTCTTTCTCTCTCTCTACACACACTAATGCCTATATACACATGTATTTGTAAGCCTGCAAGAGTGTGGAGGGTTATAGAGAGTTATCTCCCATGTCAGTATGTCACCACCAGAGCCATCGACCCCACCCTCGTCCCACCATCTGCTGCTGTTCCAGATATTGTTCAGTTCAATCAA
>NC_142952.1:5609152-5616652 GCF_046866305.1 Octopus bimaculoides
TTTTACGTGTCACCCGCACGAAAACGGCCACGCTCGAAATGGTGTCTTTTATGTGCCACCCGCACAAGCCAGTCCAGGGGCACTGGCAACGATCTCGCTCGAAAATCCTACAGGAGCCAGTCAGGCGGTACTGGCAACGGCCACGCTCAAAATGGTGCATCTCATGTGCCACCTGCACAAGAACCAGTCCAGGGGCACTGGCAACGATCTTACTTGGCTTGCCGGGTCTTCTCACGCACAGCACATTTCCAAAGGTCTCGGTCAGTAGTCATCGCCTCGGTGAGGCCCAATGTACGAAGGTCTTGCCTCACCACCTCAGCCCAGGTCTTCCTGGGCCTAC
The DNA here is from genome assembly GCF_046866305.1 of Octopus bimaculoides. Classification (NCBI taxonomy): domain Eukaryota; kingdom Metazoa; phylum Mollusca; class Cephalopoda; order Octopoda; family Octopodidae; genus Octopus; species Octopus bimaculoides. The sequence goes on from NC_142952.1 coordinate 5,609,493, forward strand.
CTCTTCCACGGGTTCCCTCAACTGTTAGGGTGTGGCACTTTTTCACATATTATATATATACAGGGTGATTCAAAAGCCACCATACATAAAAACAATTAATTTTTTTATAAGAAACAGTTACATAAAAAAACTGTTTGGTGACTTTTGAAACACCCTGTATATATATATATATATATATATATATATATATATATATATACATACATACACATACATACACATACACACACATACACACACGTCTGCCCGCTACGTTCTGAGTTCAAATTCCGCCGAGGTCAACTTTGCCTTTCATCCTTTCGGGGTTGATTAAATAAGTACCAGTTACGCACTGGGGTCGATATAATCGATTTAATCCGTTTGTCTGTCCTTGTTTGTCCCCTCTGTGTGTAGCCCCTTGTGGGTAGTAAAGAAATAACACATACACACACATGCACACGATAGAAAAGACTTAGAACAGTCACACCATTAAAATCAGTGTAATGGCATAGTTACCTCCCTTGGTCTAATTCTCTCTTTTTTTTTTTGTTCTCACTCAAAATCTTAGGCTGAGTCTGTTTTTCCTCTGCTCAAGTTTCTGCTTCTCTTCTATTTCATACGCAACGATGTGCTTATTTTGAAACTTATCTGAGTGGACAGTCTGTGCTAGAATTGGTAGCATAGCCTCCTGGTCACATCGTTTTCACTAACACCCCTACAGAGTGTGTGTGTGTCTGTGTCTTGTCTCACGACAAGATACCCAGTGTACAGACATGCTAGCCTATCACTTAGGATACCCCAGAAACAGCTGTTAGACTTCAAATCTACCCTAATGAAATTATTCTATATGACTTGAGATACTCGTCCTACCTTGGCTTTTGTTCCCCTTTTTTCCCTAACATAATATATACCTGCTAACACAGAAGCCTAATAGAGATCCCTAGCTCCAACCTCACCTGTGAACATTGGACTTAACAGATGACCAATTATAGCACTTACTCAGCGTACCTATTTGTTTAGATCACCAGTGAACTAAAACCTTCATATTCTACATATATATATGTGTATATATGTATCTGATTTACAAAACTAGCTACTCACTACTCATTGAGTCTGAATATCATTTTATACTCTTTGCTCCAAACTCAAAAATCTTTCAATATTGTTATTTTTACCTCACTCTAATTATCATTTTTACCAATTATTTTGTATCTACTTTAAAAGTACATTTCTCCCAGTTTGCTATATATACACACGTCTGGCTCCACCAGGATAATCACATGGATACATATATACATACATGTATATATATATATATATATATATATATATATATATATATATAAATTTATAAATATGTATGTATGTATATATTAATAAATATGTATGTATGTATATATTAATAAATATGTATGTATGTATTTATAAATATGTATATATGTATTCATATGTATATATGCATCATCATCATCATCATCATCATCATCGTTTAACGTCCGCTTTCCATGCTAGCATGGGTTGGACGATTTGACTGAGGACTGGTGAAACCGGATGGCAACACCAGGCTCCAGTCTGATTTGGCAGAGTTTCTACAGCTGGATGCCCTTCCTAACGCCAACCACTCAGAGAGTGTAGTGGGTGCTTTTACGTGTCACCCGCACGAAAACGGCCACGCTCGAAATGGTGTCTTTTATGTGCCACCCGCACAAGCCAGTCCAGGGGCACTGGCAACGATCTCGCTCGAAAATCCTACAGGAGCCAGTCAGGCGGTACTGGCAACGGCCACGCTCAAAATGGTGCATCTCATGTGCCACCCGCACAAGAACCAGTCCAGGGGCACTGGCAACGATCTTACTTGGCTTGCCGGGTCTTCTCACGCACAGCCCATTTCCAAAGGTCTCGGTCCGTAGTCATCGCCTCGGTGAGGCCCAATGTACGAAGGTCTTGCCTCACCACCTCAGCCCAGGTCTTCCTGGGCCTACCTCTTCCACGGGTTCCCTCAACTGTTAGGGTGTGGCACTTTTTCACGCAGCTATCCTCCTCCATTCTCACCACATGTCCATACCAGCGCAATCGTCTCTCTTGCACGCCACAACTGATGCTTCTAATGTTCAGCTTTTCTCTCAAGATACTTACACTCTGACGGGTATTCACATTGACATTACACATCCAACGGAGCATACTGGCTTCATTCCTTGCGAGCTTACGTATGTCCTCAGCAGTTACAGCCCATGTTTCACTGCCATGTAGCATGGTTGTTCGTACGCATGCGTCATACAGTCTGCCTTTTACTCTGAGTGAGAGTCCCTTTGTCGCCAGCAGGGGTAAGAGCTCTCTAAACTTTGCCCAGGCTATTCTTATTCTAGCAGCTACACTTTCAGCGCACCCACCCCCACTACTAACTTGGTCGCCCAGATAGCGGAAGCTATCGACTACCTCTAGTTTTTCACCCTGGAATGAGATAGAAGTTGTTTCCTGTTTGTTTGCAGTCTTTATTGCACCTGAACATCTGCCACAAACAAAAACTAACTTGCTAGTTAACCTGCCTTTGATGTTGCTGCACCTCTTATGTGTCCATAGCTTGCACCGGGTACATCTTATAGAGTTACTACCTACTCCTTTTCTACATACTGAGCAGGGCCATCTACCTGAAGGGGTTTGTGTTTTATCTACCTTCCTACTTATTAGGATTTTGGTTTTAGCTAGGTTGACTCTAAGGCCCTTCAATTCTAGACCTTGCTTCCACACCTGAAACTTCTCCTCTAGTTCTGATAGTGACTCCGCAATTAGGGCAAGGTCATCAGCATAGAGGAGCTCCCAGGGGCAACCTGTCTTGAACTCCTCTGTGATTGCCTGGAGGACTATGGTAAATAATAGGGGGCTGAGGACGGAACCTTGGTGGACCCCTACCTCTACCCGGAATTCATTGCTGTACTCATTTCCAACCCTCACCTTACTGGCCGCATCTCTGTACATGGCTCGCACAGCTCTCACTAGCCATTCTTCTATCCCAAGTTTCCTCATTGACCACCAGATAAGGGATCGGGGGACCCTGTCAAAGGCTTTCTCCATGTCAACGAAAGCCAGGTACAGAGGTTTATCCTTGGCTAGGTATTTCTCTTGCAACTGTCTCACTAGAAATAAGGCATCAGTAGTGCTTTTACCTGGCACGAACCCAAACTGCATCTCATCTAAATTGATTCGCTCCCTAATTAGTTGGGCTATGACCCTCTCTGTAACTTTCATAACCTGATCTAACAGCTTGATGCCTCTGTAATTATTTGTATCTAAAGCGTCCCCTTTACCTTTGTAGCAGTTGACTATGATGCTGCTACACCAGTCATAGGGTATGACTCCTTCGTGTATCACCTGGTTCGTAATACGGGTGACTAGGCTATAGCCAACACTGCCAGATATTTTGAGCATCTCTGCAGTGATTCCTGATGGGCCGGGGGCTTTCCCGGTCTTCATACTCTTAATTGCTTTATCTACCCTGGTACTATCAACTCGGATAGCTGGTCCCTCTATTGGGTCGACATAAGGCAGGCTCTCTTTCTCCCATTCATTCTCTTTATTAAGCAATCTATCGTAGTGGCATCTCCAGACCTCTTTCTTTGCATCCTCATTTAATGCAAGCGTACCATCATCCATGCGAACACATTTCTCTCCTACAACATCACTATTCTCTCTCCTACACTGTCTTGCAACCCGAAATACCTCGAGTCTTTGGTCCTCACGGCGCAGAACATTGGCAAATCTTTCCTTATCTGCTTCCCCTCTGGCTAAATAAACCTGTCGCCTAGCCTCCCTTCTGGCACATTGGTACAATTCCCTGCTACCACCGTTCTTCCAGTCCTTCCAAGCTTGTTTCTTTTGTCTAATAGCCCTGTCTACCTCCTTGTTCCACCACCACGTTACTCTGGGTTGGGAGGGGACCTTACACCACCCACAAATCTGGTCGGTGGCTTTCAACAGGTTGTCCCGCAGAAATCTCCAATTGTCTTCCACGTTGTATGATGCTATATCCCCTTCTATTTCGTTAAATGCTTCAAGTAACTTGTCTCTAAGTCTCTGTCCGTTTGCAGGGTCTTTAAGCTTCCACACCCTTCTTCTCCAAGCCTGTCTAATTCTGGGCTTTATGTATATATGTATTCATATATATATATGTATATATATATGTATCTATATGTATATATGTATTCATATATATATATATATATATATATATGTATTCATATATATATATGTATATATATATGTATAAATAAATGTGTGTGTCTATGTGTGTCTATGTGTGTCTATGTGTGTCTATGTCTGCGTATGGCACCACCAGTTTTGCGCTTATTTTTAAAAATTGATGAAAAATGTTCTCAATACACTTAAAGTGTATGAAATATCTATTTATTTATTTTCTTTTTTCTAATATATTAAAAATTACCAAAAAATCTCTGAAACCTTTTGCGTCAAGTTTGCATTATTCTATTTTATATACAATGGTACATATGTATAATATATACACATAGATACATTAGCAGATAGAAGCATGTAGACACTGACACGTATGTGTGATTTTATTTTTTTAATATATATATTTATATGTATATATCATCATCGTCGTCATCATCATGTGCCTGTTTTGGCATGGATATACATATATGTGTATACACACACATACACACACAATCATTTGCTGCCTATGCATGTATGTATCTATCTATCAATTTATCTATCTATCTATCTATGTGTGTGTGTGTATACATGCATGCATACGTGTGTGTGTGTGTGTGTGTGTGTGTGTGTGTGTATGTATGTATGTATGTAGGTATAACAAGTTATACAGCAGGAGGTTAGTGAGTGAGAAAAACAAAACAATTGTAAATGGATTGAGCATCATCAGATGTGAGACAGAGAGACAGCGAGGGAGAAAGAGAGAGAGGGAGAGAGAGAGAGAGAGAGAATAAGAGATAGCGGGAGGGAGGGGTGTTAATGTCGGGGTGGTGGGGATATGTGCAGAAAAGAAAACAGTAAAAGGCAAGCGGGGGAAAAAAAATAAAAAAGGAAATTTAAAATGTTGTTAAAATAGGAAATGTGCATTTACGTGTAATGCACACACACACATACACACACACACACACACACACACACACACACACGCGAATATCTATTCATATGTATATATTACACAGTGATTGTGTGTGTATGTGTGTATGTATATATGCATGTCTATTCTTGTGTATGGCACAAAATAATTGTGTATGTATGTAAATGTATATATATATATATCATCATCATCATTTAACGTCTGCTTTTGATGCTAGCATGGGTTGGATGATTTGACTGGGGACTGGCGAACCAGATGGCTGCACCAGGCTCCAATCTGATTTGGCAGAGTTTCTACAGCTGGATACCCTTCCTAACACCAACCACTCTGAGAGTGTAGTGGGTTCTTTTACCTGCCTGACGGATCCTCGTGGAGCTTTAGGTGTTTTCGCTCAATAAACACACACACAACACCTGGTGTGGGAATTGATACCGCGATCCTCTGACCGTGAGTCTGCTGCCCTAACCACTGGGCCATTGCACCTCCACATATGTATATAAATATGTGTGTGTGTGTGTAGATAGATAATTAGATAGATACATACTTCGATAGTTAGTTTAGTGTGTGTGCGTATATATATATATATATATAGAGGCAGATAGATAGATAGATAGATGTGTGTGTATTTAATAGATAGTTATGTATTTGTGTTGTTATGATGCATAAATTTGTGTGAGTAGTTACATATTATGTATATTTTTACACACACACACACATGCATACACACACACTCACACAACAGTGTTGTACCTACATGTTGATTACAAACACACACACATGCATACATATATATAATTTAATGAAATACAGGAATTATACGTGAGCTACTTCAAGTTTCATGCATGGATAGTGCAGTAATCAGATGGTCTTGTATATAGTGCACCGTGCATGATCTGGTAATAGTTCAGGCTCAAGTCACACAGCTACATGCCACCCCACCCCCACCCCCACCCACCTTACATGTCTATACACACATACATACAACAGATATAGAGATAAATACATTGTCTCCATAATATACCTGTTTTTCCAAACTGGCAGAAAAATACTATTAAATATATACACACACGTGTGTGTGTGTGTGTGAGTGTGTGTGTGATCTCATCTCATCATCATCATCATCATTGCATTCGCTTTTCCATGCTTGCATGATTTTCATCGCTTTTCTGTAACACAGTAGCTCACCATTTAATAGTTGTTAGATAGCCTGACTAACAGTAATACAGATGTTTGTCTCAGCCTATCTGCTTTTGTATGTAATTGTCTGTTTGTCTGTCTGTCTATCTGTCTATTTATCTATCTCTCTCTCTCTCTCTCTCTCTCTCTCTCTATCTATCTATCTATCAATCTCTGTCTATGTATGTATCTATCTAATTTCTCTATCTATCTATCTATCTATCTATCTATCTATCTATCTATCTATCTATCTATCTCTTGCGCCATCCATTTACAGTCAGATAAATACAGAGATAGGTTGTTAGACAAAGAGATTTTGTTTAGTGGATACTAGCTTACACACACTCATATGTGTATACACACACACACACACACAAACACACACACACACATATACAGACCTACATAGATACATATATATATATATATACAGATATATTGATTACTTATAGATTGATAGACAGACAGACAGACTGATAAATTATTATACAAATTGGCAGTCAAGCCTGACTTTGACTTAGAACAGAGAAGCATAATAGATAGATAGATAGATAGATAAATAGATAGAAGGAAAGAAAGATAGATAGATGGATTGATAGATGGATAGATAGACAGAGATAAATAGATAAATAGATAGATAGATGGATCAATAGATGGCTAGATAGATAGATAGATATTTTGGTAGATAAGGAAATAAATGCATAGATTAACAAGCAAATATGTGTCTATGTGTCACACACACACACACATACACTATACACACATGTATATACAAATATGTGTATGTGTATGTATATATAACACATACATAAATGCCCACATGCATACAAGTGTATCTATGTCTTTATGAGTATGAATATTCACACATACACATAGATATATCTATACGTACACATACACGTGT
>NC_142952.1:5619152-5639152 GCF_046866305.1 Octopus bimaculoides
GATGACTTAACAGTTAGAGCGATAGATAGATAGATTGATAGAGAGTTAGAAAAGTATAGATAGTTAGATAGATAGATAGATAGACAGACAGAGAGATATTGATAGTAGAATAGCTGATGGTTAGATGCAGACATACAAACTGAGAGGGAGATAGATAGATAGATAGAGAGATATAGATTGATACAGATAAAATGATAAATGAACCAATAGATTGGTTTTAATCATAAGGTAATGATAGTTGTCGTTGTTTTGTCTCAGGTCAGCTGTGATATTCCAGTAATAACGATTGCTCCCAGTCTTCTGTGTACCCTCTACAGGGGTACGTAGGCCTTGATTTGTTGGAGTGATTTCATTGAGAGTCCTGAACTGAATTGAGGTACTTCTGTTGGTGCTGTGGATAAATGGTTGGACAGCTTGATAGGGTAGATGAATGGATAGCTGGATCTATGACTGGATAGATATATAGATAGATTGATTGATTGATGGATAAATAAATAGATAGAAGGGCATTAGGAAGGGCATCCAGCTGTAGAAACCTTGCTAGATCAGATTGGAGCCTGGTGCAGCCATCTGGCTTGCCAGTCCTCAGTCAAACCGTCCAACCCATGCCAGCATGGAAAGCAGACATTAAACGATGATAATGATAATTATGGTTATGATGATGATGATGATGATGACAATTATTATGATAATGATGACATTGATAATTACGATGATGATGATGGCAGTTATGATGACGATGATTATGATGATGATGTCAATGATAATTATGATGATGATGGGGGGGGGGGGTAACATCTGAAGACTTCTAGCAGAGTCACAAGACCATTAATCTTTGGAATGGAACAAAGATGTTTTGATGGATTTTCTTGTGTTCTAGGACTTGGTTTAGTTAGGAATTATAATATCACTCCAATTTGTCCCAGAACGATGAAAGGCAACTTTGCTGTTAGCTTGGTTTGAACTCTGAACATAAAGATTCGTAATGAAATGCGCCAAAGGCATTATGTTCGTTCATCTACCGATTCTCTATGTTTCTGTAGAGTCCCAATGAGGATAATGTTGGTCGCATCAGTGATATTTCTAACAACATTTGACCATATGTTGAGGTGGGGGTGGGGAAAAGGGTTTGTATGTGTTTGTGAGTATATAAATGTGTGTGTGTGTGGCTATATAAATGTGTGTGTGTGTGTATATTGCATATGTATATTTGTGTATGTTTATATATTTACATAACTCCAACTAAAAAGATTAGTCTCCCCTTACACACACTTCCTGTTTTGACACCACACTTCCTGCTTAACACAAACTTTTAGCCCCTTTTTTAAACCTAACACAGCTCTCAATTCTCATCCATCCTTATTTTTCCAACCATTATATACATGAATTACCATTGAACTTTAAAAGCTCAAAGACAATAAAATGTATTGGTATATTTATTTTTTTATATATTATTTTCTTCATTTTGTACTTCTTTGTAAAAACATTTTCATTCTCCCTCTTCTTGAAAATTTGCTATGCAATGAAAGCCGGTTAGAAATCTTTATTAAAATATGCTTCCAGTTTAGCATTCTGCCTTATTATTATTTTTCATTTTCCTATATATATATATATATATATATATATATATATGTGTGTGTGTGTGTGCGTGTATATATATATGTATGTAGCTATAGATAGGTGTATATATATGTGTGTGTCTGTGGGTATGTGTATATTATAGATGTGTGTGTACGTGTTTGTGTATGTCTATATATGTATGTGTATATACATATGTATGTAGATGTAGATAAATGTGTGTGTATATATAGATATACATACATATATATATGTGTGTGTGTATATATTATAAACGTGTATGTATGTATATGCATATATTTGTGTATGTGTTATGTAGATCTGTGAATACAAACATGTGTGTGTGTGTAGAAATGAATATGAGTGGATATATATATATATATATATATATATATATATATATATATATATATATACCTTGATCTCCATATCTCCACATCACACACATACACACACACACACCTCATTGCAATGAAGATGGCGGAATGGATGGAATTAAACGATGATGCTGGTCGCATCAATGGTATATATATGTATATAAATACATATATACATAAGTTGGCGATGGAAGAAGGAAACCTCTTGGTAATGTCTTGAAGTGTGAGATAATGGTGGCGCTAGTGGTGGTGGTGATGGTGGTGGTAGGATCCAGAAAGGTTTGTGGGTGTTCGGTAGGTGGGTGGTGTGAAAGTTTTGCCTTTTTCTTTTCCTTTTTCTTCTTCTTTGTTTTCTTTCTTTCTTTCGTTCTGGAATCGACTCTGTTGGCAGACAGTCTATTTCTGGTTGCCATAGAAACCGAAATAATCAGCCACAGCGCTGAGATGAAGATAAAGATGCTCCTTCTTCTTCTTCTTCTTCTTCTTCTTCTTCTTCTTCCTTTCTCATGCACCTCCTCGTGCCCCCTCTTCTCTTTACCTCCCCCATCCTCCTCCTCCTCCTCCAGATAACAGTAGATATAATTTTTTCCCTTTCTATATAATTATAGACATAAGCATGGCCTGCATGGCGTAGAGACCGTTTGCTTTGCAGCCACATGTCTCTGGTTCAGTCCCACTATGTGGCACCTGGAGCAAGTGTCTCCCACCATAGTCCTGGGTCGACCAATGCCTTCTAAGTGAATAAGATAAGGTGCACAGAAACTGTATGGAAGCTTATCATCAGTGTGTGTGTGTGTGTCTATAAATATATATGTCATCATCATCGTTGTTTTAATGTCCACTTTCCTTGCTGGCATGGGTTAGATGGTTCAATTTGGGTCTGGGAAGCCAGGAGGCTGCACCAGGCTCCAATCTGATCTGGCAAGGTTTCTACAGCTGGATGCCCTTGCTAACCCCAACCACTCTGAGAGTGTAGTGGGTGCATTTTACATGCCACCAGCATCATGGGAGCCAGTTGGTGCTTTTCGTGTTCTACCAGCACAGCGAGCCAGTCAGGTGGCACTGGCATCGGCCCATGCCTGAACAAACTTATGAAAATGTTTTAGACAGGCGAGTGTTAATTATTAACCCTTTCGTTACTGTATTTCTTTTGAGATGCTCTGTGTTTCTTTCAATTAATTTTAAATATAACAAAGAATTTAGTAAAATAACTTAGTTATCATTAAGGTAATATTAGGAACATAAATTGTGACTAAGGTTTGGTGGAAGATTTTAATTCAGAACTTATGGAAACAAGACATTTGTACTACAGAGCCAGAGTCGGTTTCAGCCAGGTTAGTAACGAAAGGGTTAATGCTTTGGTGCTTTCTGTTCTCTATGAAGCATTGGACAATGAAAAATCATGATGAATCTAAGACAGGGAAGAGTAAATGTCTTGAGAGAGAGTTTGACATTGTAAATACATGTACGACAGGGTTTCACATTTGTAATACAGTCGAGACACTTTGATTCCATGAAATTATCTATGCAGTCTGTAGGCAAGAACTCCCTATAGGGGTTTCTTTGTCATCCTTAGTATGAGGATGATGATGATGATGACTGACAGCAATGATGATGATGATGATGACTGACAGCAATGATGATGATGATGATGGTGGTGGTGGTGGTGGTGATAGTGGTGATGGTAGTGTTGGTGATGATGATGGTGGTGACGATGATTATGATGGTGGTGAAGACGGTGTTGGTGATGATGATGGTGGTGGTGGTGTATGTACCTATCCAAGTAGTTTTAGGTAGTATTGGTGGTGGTGATAGTACTGGCAATGGTGGTGGTGGTAGTGGTAGTAGTAGTAGTAGTAGTGATGATGGTAATGGTGGCAGTGGTGTATGTGGTCATAGAAGTGGTTCTAGCTTGAGGGTAGTGGAAGTAGTATGAATGGTGATGGTTATAGTAGTGGTGGTGGTTTGTAATTTATAACACAATCATCAAAACCATATCTATCACAATACACCACTACCACCACCACCACTACTGCACTTGGCAATAACAACTTCGTCAGTGCTGCCTCCTGTTGGCAGATACATGCTGTCTGCTCAAGACTCCCACCACCACCACCACTACTACTACTACTACTACTACTACCACCTCCACCAACAACAACAACAACAGCAACACAATCATTGCTATTAAACTGCAACCGCCACCACTGCGCCCCCTCGCCTTCCCCCACCCCCCCATTTTTTTTGCTGTTACAAAGTGTTTCTCTTTTGTATTGGTAACAGGGGGTGGTGGGGTATATTTTTAAGTGAGTAGCTGGAGCAGCAAGGGGTGGGGTGGGGGTAGAGGTGGGGGAGTGCATGTTCAAAATTTCGAGGGAGATTTTGGTTGCTAATTCTAGCAGGGTGACTGACCGCGATGAAGCTGTGCCGTTTCGTTGTTGGTTTGTAAGCCAGCATCATCATCATCATCATCATCACAGTCATCATCATCATCATCATCATCACAGTCATCATCATCATCATCATCATCACCATTATCATCATCATCGTTACCACTATCGTTGTTGTCATAATCATTATCATCATCATAATCGTTATCTTAAGCATCAACACCACCACCACCACCACCACCACCACCATCATCATCATCATCATCATCATCATCATCATCATCATCATCACAGTTACTAATGCTTATTTTTTGTTCTTTTCCCACCTTTCTATGATGATGATGTTGATGATGTTGCTGCTGACGCTGTTTATTGTGACAGCATCAATAGTGACGCGACAAAACAACAACAGCAACAAGAACAGGGTCCCAATAGTTTGTGGGTGGGTGGGGGTAATGGGGAAGCACACGTGTTTATATTCATGATGGTGGCAGCGTTGGTGGTGGTAGTAGCAGTAGTGGTGATGGTAGTGTAGGTGGTGATGAAGGTAGTGGTGGTGTAGGTGGTGGTGGTAGTGTAGGTGGTGATGAAGGTAGTGGTGGTGTAGGTGGTGGTGGTGGTAGTAGTAGTGGTGATGGTGGTAGTGTAGGTAGTGGTGGTGGTAGTGTAGGTAGTGGTGGTGGTAGTGTAGGTGGTAGTGTTGGTGGTGGTGGTGGTAGTAGTATTGGTGATGGTGGTAGTGGTGGCAGTAGTGTTGTCGCTGGTGGTAGTGCTGATAGTGTTGGTGGTAGTTCTTGGTGTGGTGGTAGCTCTGGGTATGGTGGTGGTAGTAGTTGTGGGTGTGGTGGAGGTGGTGGTAGTAGCAGTGGTGATGATAGTGATGGCGGTACTTATGGTGGTAGCGTTGGTGGTAATGTTTCCACCACCAAACACGAGCAATAACAACAGCAACAACGAGACCATGTGGTTATATAACATGCTTGAAACAACAGCTAAATCACCCTCAAATCACACACACACACACACACACACACAAACACACACACACAGGCCTCCTGCATCTTATTTCTAAAGACAGAAAGCCACATCAAACGTCTTAGTCCTGCAACTCCCATAAAACGAAAGGAAGGGTGATGGCCATGACTGGAACGAGTTTGATCAATAGATCTTGCTGGATCAGGATTGTCCTGGTGCTAAGCAACAACAGCAACTGCAACAACTTTGTGCACGTGCATTCATACATACGCTCCGAGCAGTGCAGCATCGTCTGTGAGTCGATGCGTGTCTCCTTTCTGTATTGCTCTCTATTGGTGGTAGTGGTCGTGGCCGGAACACTTGCACACGCACTTTCTCACACATACATATGTAAGTATACACACATACACAAACATATATATGTACACAAACGTGTATATGCATGAACATACTCATAAAACTCACACTCACACACATATACACACATATATACATACCTATATGTACACACACATACATATACACACAGACATGCAAACACACTCGTATAAACACATGTACACACACACACACATACATATACATACACACATACAAAGACATGCAAACACATACACTTGTATAAACACATGTACACACACATGTACATATACACACACATATATACATATACACACACACACAGACATGTAAACACACACATACTCACACACACGCATTCCTGTACATCTTGCTCTAAACTTCTTCAACCATGGGCCAACGTGGGTGCCTCTGCATGGTTGCTTATCTTGCTAGTCATAGCAGCCAAAATTCCCTCAAATTGCATTATGCTGACTTGAATAAGAAACAGAAAGACAAAAAAAAAACAGAAAACAAACAAAAAGACGCGTTAGATAACTTGGTGTTATCTATGTTCCATATACATTGGGACCCCACCCCTCCACTTTCCGATAGGATGGTCATGGCTGGGATGGTTTTCATTGTAGCCTTCTATTTGATCGAAGCTGACCTGGTGCTGGGGGTTAAACAATAACATCTTCAAACACCAACACCAACACCACCACCACCGCCACCGCCACCTGTACCAGCACTGCCACAACCACTACCACCACTACTATCATCACCACCACCACCACAGCTACAACTACCACAACCACCACTACTATCACCACTACCACCACTACTATCATCACCATCAGAACTACCACCACAACTACAATTATCACCACCACCACCACCACCTCCAACAACAACACTGTTATCACCACTACAACTACAACTACCACCACCACCACCACCGCCACTACTATCGTTGTCAGCACTACCACCACAACTACAACCACCAGCACTGCTATCACCACTACCACCACCACTAACACCATTATCATCAGTCTCAGAACTACCACCACCATAATCACCACGACCACAACTACCACCACCACCACTACTATCATCAGTATTAGCACTACTACCACCACCGCTACCACCAACACTACTATCAACCATCACCACCACCACCACCATCTTCCCTCACAACCATTACCGTTACCACCGCCACCACCACCACCACCATCCTTAGTGGCACTACCACCACCACCACCTTCATTGTGGCAATGCATTCTTGCTAACAAGCACTAACCTGCCCCGCCCTACCACTCCCCCTACCCCCACCTACACTGTTCTATACACAACACACACGTACATGCACATACTCAAACACACGTGCGCATACACACACATGTACACACACACACACACATCTAATCCATTCAACCGTTCGCTAAAGCCTCCACCTTCTTCCGTATCCTCCCACCCTTCCCCCCTGGCATACGCTAATGGCGATGGGGTGGAGGTGGTGGTTGGAACTCTGTGTGTGTGTGTGTGTGTGGGGGTGTGTGTGTGTGCTTACGGTGCATTGCGCGTGTGTGTGTGTGAGTGTTTGTGTATATATTTGTTACTATACACGCGTGCCCGTGTGTGAGTGTGTGTGTGTATGTCTGTATGTCTACTGTTTTGTGTGTGAATGTGTTTGTTACTGAATGTGTGTGTATGTCTCTATTTTCAGTGTTTTGAGTGTGTGTGTGTGTGTGTGTGAGTATTTGTGTGTGTGCGTTTGTAACTTTGGATGTGTTTCTTACTTTCTGTGTGTGTATGTATGTGTATGCGTACGCAAGGCTGTTTGCATCTGTCTATTTCTGTGTGTGAATGTGTTTGTGTGTATACACAAGCGTGTCTCTCTCTCTATCTCTCTATCTCTCTATCTTTCTATCTATCTATCCCTCTATCTTTCTATCTATCTATCCCTCTATCTATCTATCTATCTATCTATCTATCTATGTGTGTGTGAATATTTATGTTTGTCTGTGTACGCAGACATACATCTATTTACATTCATCTGTGCTTTTATGCATGTGCATATGTGTCTCTTTGCGTCTTTCTGTGTCTGTGTGTATGCACACAATTGTCTATTTGCATATATCTGTATTGTGTGTGTGTGTGTGTGTGTGTGTGTGTGCATGCCTGCATGTGTAGCTGTTCTCCCCTGTGTCTGTGTATCTGCATATATATATATATACATATATATATATATATATATATATATATATATATATATATATATATATACATATATATATATATATATATATATATATATATATATATATATATATATCTATGTGGGAGCATCCATCGGATGAGTTGCTGCTGTTGTGGTGGTGGTGGTAGTAGTAGTAGTAGTAGTAGTAGCAGCATCCGTATTAGCAGTAGCAGTAGTTGTAGTAGTGGTAGTAGTAGTCGTAGTAGGAGTTGGGGGTTTTGTTTTGATGGCCAGTTTCTCAAACATGTATCTAACGCTGCTTGCTCAGCCCAGGAGCATGGGGCACGCTGCGTTGCACCATCAGCACCAACACCCACACCCGCCTCCTCCGCCCACCCCACCGCAGGGGCCGGGAGCCGTGGCCGGAGCTGGGCTTGGCGTAGGGACTAGAACAGCAGCGCTGGGCCCAGGGACAACTTCAGGTGCTACCCCGGTTCTGGTTGCTTCAGGCAAACCTCGATTAAATCACTCGCAGGTTAGTTAGTGCCAGCTTTATTATTTCTGGAGGGGTTTTTTGGGGGTGGTGGGCAGGTTGTTGTTTTTAAGGGTTTTTATAAATTTAGCTTTATTTTTTTTTTTTTTTTTTTTGTTGTTTTTCTTTTTAGTTCTTGCTTTGTGTGTTTACCATTTTTAAGGTTTCTACTATTTTGACAAGATTTTTCCTAATTGTTTTGGGTTTTTTTTTGTTTGGACATCTGTATGTATTGTTTGTGTGTTTATATATGCGTATGTGTGTGTATATATACATATATGTACGTGTTTCTATGTATATATATGTGTGTGTATGTCTGTATATATATGTGTGTGTGTATGTCTGTATATATATATGTGCGTGTGTCTTATGTATATATATATGTATGTGTGTGTGTCTGTGTATCTATGTGTGTGTGTCTGTGTATATATATGTGTCTGTGTATGTCTATGTACATATGTGTGTGTGTATGTCTGTATATATGTGTGTGTGTATATCTGTATGTATATATATATATATATATATATGTCTGTGTTTTTATGTGTGTATACATATATGTATGTGTCGGTATGTGTATATATTTTGTGGGAATATGTGTATGTATATATATATATATATATGTTTATGTGGGTGGGTGTATATATTTTGTGGAAACGTGTATATATGTGTGTATATATGGGTAATACATGTGTGCCTCATCTATATCTATATATCCATCCATCTATCTATATACATGCATATATATATATATATATATATATATATATATATATATATATATATATATATATATATATATATGCATATATGTGTTTGTGTGGTTCATATGTGTTTGTATGTGTGTGTATATATATAGTATAAATGAAAGTATGTATATGTGTGTATGTATATATGGTTGATGTATGTGTGTGCTTCACATGTATAGATGTTTGTGTGCGCATACAATATCTTAGTGTGTTGTTTATGCGATCCATATATACATACATGTATCTACAAGTGTGTATAATATCCCCCTGTATCGAAAAATATGACTATATAACTAATATGTATAGAAAATATCTACACCCATTTCTGTCTGTATGTGTTAGTATGTGGGTGTATATATATATATATATATATAAACACTCACACATACACAAATATGGATTTCTTTAAGAAATATGATGTATCTTTGAAATATTCATCATCATGATGGTGATGACGATGATGATGATGATGATGGTGATGATGATGATGATGACTTCAGTGTAATATGAACTTGTGCACTTTTAGTTATATGTGTATGTTATTATACAGAGAGT
This sequence comes from Octopus bimaculoides, assembly GCF_046866305.1. NCBI lineage: Eukaryota > Metazoa > Mollusca > Cephalopoda > Octopoda > Octopodidae > Octopus > Octopus bimaculoides. Next base: position 5,628,845 of record NC_142952.1, read on the forward strand.
GTGTGTGTTTGTATATAATATATAGCTGTGTGTGTGTGTGGTGAGTTATATTGAGTTGTGTATGATTGTATAACACATATACATATTTTGTGTATATATGTGTGTGTGTGTGTGTGTGTGTGTGTAAGAGAGAGTGGAAAAGAAACGTCCATGCGTGTGCGTGTATGTGTTTCGCTTCTGCAAATGTGTGAATGCGTCAATAGTGATGGATCTGTGTGTGTGTGTGTGTGTATCTTCATCATCATCATCATCATCATCATAATTTAATATTCGGTTTCTATGATGCCATAGGCTGAGCGATTCAACAGGAGCCGGCAAGTCAGAGGACTGCATCAGGCCCTCCCCCCCCCCCCCCCGCCAGTGATCTGGCTTGCTGGCTCCTGTTAACCTATCCAACCCATACCAGCATGGTAAACAGACGTTAAAATGACGCCGATGATGATCATTATATATATATATATATATATATATATATATATGTATATATATATATATATGTATATATATTCTTTTATTTCTTTCAGTCATTTGACTGTACCCATGCTGGAGCACTGCCTTTAGTCGAACAAATCGACCCCAAGACTTATTCTTTGTAAGCCTAGTACTTATTCTATTGGTCTCTTTTGCCAAACCGCTAAGTTACAGGGATGTAAACCCAACAACATCGGCTGTCGAGCGATGTTGGGGCGACAAACATAGATACTCACACTCACACACATATATATATATAACGGGCTTCTTTCAGTTTCCGTCTACCAAATCCACTAACTAGGTTTTGGTTGGCCCGAGGCTATAGAAATAGACATTTGGCCAAGGTGCCACGCAGTGGGACTGAACCTGAAACCATGTGGTTGGGAAGCAAGCTTCTTACCACACAGCCACACCTGTGCCCATATATATATATATGTGTGAGAGAACGTGTATGTTGAAATGAATGAGGGTGTATGTGACTATTTATATGCGGTATATAGGATGTATACAAATGTAAACACACACACATATACACTCATTGATATTGCTAAATAACAAATCAAGAAATGCTGGCAAATTTATCAATCCATACTTTGTAAACACACATAGATACAGCAAGTGGCTGTGCGGTAAGTAGCTTGCTTCCCAACCACATCGTTCTGGGTTCAGTCTCACTGCATGGCACCTAAGGCGAGTGTCTTCTTTTATAGCCTAGGGCCGACGAAAGCATTGTGAGTAGATTTGGTAGACGGAAACTGAAAGTAGCCTGTCATATAATATACATATATATATATATGTATGTGTATATGTATATATCTGTGTGTGTTTGTCCCCCACCAGTGCTTGGCAACCGTTATTGGTTTGTTTATGTCCCTATAAGTTGGAGGTTTGGCAAAAGAGACTGATGGAATAAGAACTAGGCTTAAAAATAATTTAAAAAAAACTCGGAAGGTTGGGCTTCCAACCAGGCCTTTCACAACACCCTTAATGCCAGGAACTTTTCAGCACACCCTTGTATATATGTATGTGTGTGTGTGTGTGTGAATTAGGGTGGTCTTTTGTTGACAACTCAGACAACTGATGAAAGCCATCAAGGAAACAGGCACAGCAGCTGAAACTAGCTCAAGACAGCTATTGTTCATAAGGGATTGCAAGTGGAACCATTTCATTAGTGAAGACTAGCTCAGTCCTTGCTGCCCCACTCAGGTGAAGCATATAGGCTAAGGGGCACGATGCTTGTCCCTTTGAGATACCTGGTGATAACACAGAAGGGTTTCCGGCATTGCACTGGATTTAGAAGGGTGTGCAAATGCTCTGAGTAGCCCCTGAGTAGCCCTCCGAGTACCCCCTGCAGTTTCTGTGTGGGGTAAAACAACTTTGATATTTATTTTATCTCTCCTAAACAAGAATGGTTCACGATGGTGTTGACATGCTGTTAATGGAGATGGTATTACTCTGTGTGTGTCTGTGTTTGTTTTCCACCACCGTTTGGCAACCAGTGTTGGTGTGTTTACATCCTTGTTACTTAGCACTTGGCAAAAGAGAGAGATAGAATAAGTACTGGGCTTAACCCCTTTGGACCCCAACCTCCCACAGGAATTGAATGCACCACCCTAAGCTCCTGGTGAAAATGAAGACACATAGAATGCTGGTAAACTGGCATTTCAGGAATATACAGCCCTGGAATAGTGTCATTGCACTGGCATTTCAGGTTCTAAGGGTTAAAAGAAATACGTACTGGGGTCCATTCATTCAATTAAAATTCTTCAAGGTGGTGCCCCAGCATGACCGCAGTCTGAAAACTGAAGCACATCATCATCATCATCATCCAGTGTTTTAAATCCGGGTTTTATCCCCATTAACAAGAGTGGCCAGATCTACCTCAATGCCATAGCAACGGAGGTAGGCAGGTGCAGTCCACCCCAACCTTTGGGCTGGCTGGTGCCCATTCTCCCTTGCTATCATGAGGCTTTTTTGGAGCTGGATTTTCTATGGGGATCATGCCCTTGCTTACCCCCAACCTCAGTTTCTAGACATGAGTGGTCCCGAGATCAAGGCCTCCACCAAGATTTTGAAGAAATGTGGTGGAAAACTAGCTCAGGAAGGCAAGGCCACTCCTCCTGAGACCCCTTTCAGAGCCCCCATCCCACTACATAAAAGATAAAAAATAAAAACATAACACTTTTGGTGCCAATCTACCAGAAATTTCTTCTGGTTCTATGGTCCTTAAAACTCTTCTTTGAATAGGTTCATATTAACCCTTTTTCCATTTTAGTTCCTCCATCACATGTAATGCCTATTCATTGAAAATTCTTTTAAAGAAATCATGCATTATCTCATAACTTTCGGATTTCAGTGATGTAATGGTGTACTAAAGGCATTACTGGGTGGTTGTGAGAGACCTGATCACAAAACAGAATATTTGGGATGGACATGGCTGGTTTGAATGCTAAAGGGTTGAGGAAGATGAAAGGGTACCAAAATATATATTAGGGAGTTGGAGTTCAATTCAGTGTCTCCCTTTTGTATCAGTACCTGTCTTATCCAGGGAAACCCTTAAACCCTTAATCTTTGGTCCAATGTATGCCTTCCACCACATAGGATTTTCAAGAAGTTTGCTCTGTAATCTTTTAGTTCCTAATTTGATGTTACTCCTTGGAGCCTTATACAACTGTCTGTAGAAATTACAGCTAAATAACCTTCAAATCACATACCATCATCATCATCATCATCATTGTTGTTTTATATCTATTTTCCATGCTGTCGTGGGTTGGACGGTTTGACTGAGGGCTGGCGTTAGGAAGGGCATCCAGCTGTAGAAACTCTGCCAAATTAGACTGGAGCCTGGTGTTGCCATCTGGTTTCACCAGTCCTCGGTCAAATCGTCCAACCCATGCCAGCATGGAAAGCGGACGTTAAACGATGATGATAATGATGATGATGATTTAGCTTTTGCATAGCTAATTTCGCTGCAAATTTTCAAGACTATCAGAGAAGGCATTTGCCAATGGTGAGGTACAGTGGAGTGGGATTGAACCGGAGACCATGCACTATCAATGCAAACTTCTTAACCACATGACCACGCTTTATTCCAATCTTTATTCTCAGCACGATTGGATTGTTCCAAATGAAAATGGAATGTTCCGTGGAAAAGATGGATCAGATAATTTGTAAGAAATCCAAATATTTGTGGAACCATGGAAAGTAAAAACAAAAAAAACACAACAAATATCTGTTTTTTTCTTTTTCCTCCCCACCTCTCTCTCCCTCTCTCCATCTTTCTCTCTCCCACATATTTTCTTCTCTGTTCACTACCTTTCTCTCTCTCTCCCCTTCTCTCTCTCTCTCTCTCATACTTTCTCTACTTTTCTCACTTTTTCTCTTTTTATCTTACATGTTGCCCCCTCCTCTCTCTCACTGTTGCATGTTTTCTCTCTCTCTCTCTCTCTCTCATACACACACACTCGTTCCTCCTCTTTTTTACTCTCTGTCTCTCCTATTTCTCCTCTCTTTCTCTCTCCCATATTCTTTCTCTCTCATATTCTCTCCCTCTCTCTCACACATTCTGTCTGTCTGTCTCTCTCACTCACACACACATTCTGCCTCTCTCTCTCTCTCATTCTTTCTTACATTCTCCCTCTCACGTTCTTTCTCTCTCATTCTCTCCCTCTCTCTCACACACTCTGTCTCTCTCTCTCACTCACACATTCTTCCTCTCTCTCTCTCTCTCTCACATTTACCCTCTCAACCAAAGTATGCATTGTATATTTAAAACAGAAACAACTCTCTCTCTCTCTCTCTCTCTCTCCCATACACATTCACTCACTCTCACCACACTCACACTATCTCTCTCTCTCTCTCTCGCTCACTCTCTTGCAGCCACACTCCACTCTTCCACTCTAAACAAAGTCCATGGAACTAATATTCAAACCAAAACTCACCACTCCACACTCTCTCTCTCACTTTCACCCTCTCTCTCTCTCTCTCTCTCTCTCTCTCTCTCTGTCCACACCCTCTCCTCCTCACTCTCACTCACACTCTCTTACCTCACTCACCCTCACAGCCACACTTCTCTCAACCAAACAAATGTCTATGAATTCTATATTTAAAAAAAAAAAAAATTCTCCATCCAACAGACATTGTCTATATGCAGAAGGTAGAGGGACACTTTACATATAAACACTCAGATTGATTCTATCAATTTTATCATGCCAAATTAATGTCTATTTTGGATGAAGAACTCAACAATAACCAACCATAAAATTCCATAACACAAAACCATTCTCTCTCTCTCTCTCTCTCTCTCTCTCTCTCTCTCTCTCTCTCTCTCTCTCTCTCTCTCTCTTTCTCTCTCTCCCCAACCTTCCATAGCTTTTCTCTGTTTCTCTCTCTCTCTTCTTTTTAGCCTCTGCCTTTTTGTGTCTTCTACTTCCATCTGTCTTCCAGTTTCTCTCTTTTACATTCTGTCTTTTGGTATCTCCTTATTTTTCTTTCTTCTAATTTCTTCTGTCTTCAATCTTTTGTCATTTTTTTAATCCATCTTCTCTTTCCTCTCTCTTCTTCTGTTCTGTTTATATATATATATATATATATATATAATCAATCTCCTGTCTTCTCTCTATCAACTTCAAGTCTTTCTTCATCTGTCTTCAGTCTTTATTCTGTTTCCAGTCCATCTATCATTCTGACTTATGTCATCTTCATCTATCCTCTATCAACTTCTGCCTTTCACCATTTGTCATCTTCAATCTTCTGTCATCTCCACCAATCTTCTGTCAGCTCCATCAACTTTTTATCTGCTCCATCAACCTTTTGTCAGCTCCATCAACCTTATGTCAGCTCCATCAACCTTATGTCAGCTCCACCAACCTCATGTCAGCTCCATCAACCTTATGTCAGCTCCATCAACCTTATGTCAGCTCCATCAACCTTATGTCAGCTCCATCAACCTTTTGTCTGCTCCATCAACCTTATGTCAGCTCCATCAATTTTCTTCCAGTTCCATCAATCTTTTGGTAAACAGAAACTGAAAGAAGCCCATTGTATAATGTGATTTGAGGGAGATTAAGCTACTATCTCTTGCAGTCCAATTAGCCATGTAGATAGTCATTGACTGTGGTGTCCATTTCCAAGATGTGATTTGAGGGTGATTAAGCTACTATTTCTAGCAGTCCAATTGACCATGTAGACAGTCATTGACTGTTGTGTCTGTTTCTAAGATGTGATTTGAAGGAGACTAAGCTGCTATTTCTAGCAGTCCAATTGACCATGTAGACAGTCATTGACTGTTGCGTCTGTTTCTAAGATGTGATTTGAGGGAGACTAAGCTGCTATTTCTAGCAGTCTAATTGACCATGTAGACAGTCACTGACTGTTGCGTCTGTTTCTAAGATGTGATTTGAGGGAGACTAAGCTGCTATTTCTAGCAGTCTAATTGACCATGTAGACAGTCATTGACTGTTGCGTCTGTTTCTAAGATGTGATTTGAGGGAGACTAAGCTGCTATTTCTAGCAGTCCAACTGACCATGTAGACAGTCCGTTGTCAGCTTGTGATGATGTTTATTTCTGATGTTGCTGTTGTTGGTAATGGTTTTGTAGATGGCGGCTGTGGTGATGATAGGTATGAAGGTAGTATTGTGGATGGTGGCAGTGGTGGCAGCGGCACATGTGACATGCATGAGTGAATGCATGGCTGCACATCAGAGATTAAAGCTCTGAGATGTCATTATAGATTAGTTGTGGCTTGTTGCTTCCAGAAGTTGGTGAAAAAAAAAAAATGAAAGAATTTGGTAAGTGATTGTCTCCAAAATGTTAGGCGTTGCATTTCCATACACAGACAAGTGCAGGAATGGGCTGTGTGGTAAGAAGCTTGCTTCCCAGTCACATGGTTTCAGGTTCAGTCCTACTGCATAGCACCTTGCCTCGGGCTGACCAAAGCTTTGTGAGTGGATATGGTAGATGGAAACTGAAAGAAGCCCATTATATATATACATATATATATATATATATATATATATATATATATATATATATATATATATATATATATATATATATCATCATCGTTTAACATCCGCTTTCCATGCTAGCATGGAGGACTGGTGAATCAGATGGCTACACCAGGCTCCAATCTGATTTGGCAGAGTTTCTACATCTGGATATATATACATATATATATATATATATATATATATATATATATATAGCAATAAGAAAATGGAGGGGAATATGAGGTACTCATCAACTTGTAGACACTGTACTCTGTTGATTAATCCATTTATTTTACAACTAAAAGGACAATAAAGACATTATATAGACACTTATGACATACTATGTCATATCAACAATTAAAATTTAAAATTTAAAAGGACATCTAGCAACCGAAGAAGGGACAAAATCTTACAGCTGTTTCGGCCTAGCGTTGGCATGCCCCATTCTATCTATATAGCTCCAATATGCTGGTATATATATATAAATGAATTTCTCTGAAGAGCACCTTTAATAGCTGAAACAATCTGCACATTATTAGAAAAGTTAGAAAAATAAATGTCATGTATTTTGTACTTAGTATTTTGCTTTTTTTTTTGTATTTACTTGTCTAATGATTGGGTTCTCTTACACACACACACACATGAAATGTGCCCATGTACACACCACATGTGAATGCATGCATGCATGCATGCACTCACAGACAGAGGCGCAGCTATTTTGTGATGTTTGTCGATGTTATGACTTTTGCATTGTGGTGAAGTGCATGTGTGTGTGTAGTAATAAAATGCAGAGTGATGTTTAGTGTATGGTGGTGGGTTTGGTGGGGGCAGTGGCGGTGAGGATAAGAGATGATGGTGGTGTTTGGGTGTGATTGGGGTGGGGTGGGGGTGTATGTAGTGGCATATGAAATGAGCAGCAGTGGCGGAGAAGCTGGGGGGGGTGGAGCAGTTTTTGAGGGTGAGAACAATAAATGATGTGTGCGTGCATATATATATGTGTATGTGTGTGTGTGTGTTTTTGTGAATGTATGTATACATGCGTGAGCGTTTAATTGATGCTTGCTTGCATGTGAGTGTGTGCGTGCATGAGTACATGTGTGTGTCTGTAGGTGTTGTTTTTGTTTGTTTCTTTCAAGTATTATTCGAGGTGGAGCGAGGGTGGGCAGGTGGGGGGAGGGCGTCTTACATGAGTAGAATAGGTGTGCCTGTGTTGATTGAAATGCGTGTACACTCGTGCATACGCGCGCACACATAAATGCACACACACGCACACACACACACACACAGACATACACACAAACATACATGTGCTGCCCCTGCCCCGCCCCCCCCCCCCCCCATCTCCCTCTTTCTCCCAATCCCAGCAGTCATTTAATTAACTTCTCTTTGCTTGAATAGAAGCGGCAAAGGTGTGTGTGTGTGTGTGTGTGTGCGTACGTGTGTATGCATGTGTCAGTGTGTAAATGATGATATAAATGTTGAGTGTGTGCACGCGTGTATTTATTTATACGTGTGTGTGTAAGTGTGTGTGTGTGTGTGTGATAATGTGTATGTATGTGTTTGTCTGTGTGTGCATTGTATATGTTTGTATGTGCATGCTTGTATATATATATATGTGTGTGTGTGTGTGTGTGTTTGTCAGTGTGTATGCATTATGTGTGTGTGTGCATGTGTGCATATATGTGTGTGTGTGTGTGATAATGTGTATGCATTTGTTTATCAGTGTGGATGCATTGTATATATACATATATATATATATATATATTTGTGTGTGTGTGTTTGTTTGTCAGTGTGTATGCTTGTGTAAGTGATGTTGGTTTGTGTGTGTGTGTGAGTGTGTATGTATGTACATATGTATGTGCTGTTTGTGTACACATGAAAAAAATGTGCAAGCACATATCTACATCTATAAAGTTGTCTGCATAGTGCATACATGCATGCATTTGCATGTGTGTGTGTGTGTGTGTGTGTGTGTGTGTGTGTGTGTGTGTGTGTGTGTGTGTGTGTATGTGTGCTTAGCTTTATATAATCCTAGGTCTGTATTGTTTTTCTTCTTGTTATTGTTTAGGTCAGGTCTCATCCAGTAGTCATTCTGTTGTTGTTGTTGTTGTTTTTTTTAGCCCTAGGTCAATTGTGATCCAGCAAACAGAAAGCTTTATAGTGATATTAAATTCTCTTCCTCTACTTGACTGGTACATTAGTTTCCTCGATCCAGGAGGATAAAAAAGACAACGCTGATCTATGTGGGATTTGAACTTGGAACTTAAATATCACAATCAATTATATATGTGCTAGCATGTTCGTGTGATTAAGAGGTTCATTTCCCAACAACGAAGTTTCAGGTTCAATCCCATCGCATGGCCCCTTGGTTGTCTGCTACTATTGTCCCAGACTGACCAATGCCCAGTGAGTGAATTTGGTAGAAAGAAACTGTGAAGAAGCCCATCATGTATGTGTGGGTGTGTGAGTGTGTCCTTGTGTCTGTAGTTGTCCAACCCCTCCACCACGTGACAACCGATGTTGGTTTGTTTACATCCCTGTAACTTAGCGGTTTGGTAAAAGAGATGGATAAAATAATGTCAAATGTAATCCTTATTTATTCACATCGTTTTTGAATTAACCATGGATTATCTCACAGCTTTGAGAGTTTGATGATGTGATTGTTTATTTTTAGAATAACATTGTAGGATAGGTATGAGAGGTCAGATCTGCTGAAGGGTTAAAAATCAAGTACCGAGGGCTACTACTACCTCATCCCCCTCCACTTCCCGCTTCCACTGACTCATCTAACCCCTTCTCTTTCCAACAACAAAGCAACAATATTCTTTTCTTTCTGCTCTGCCATGTTTTAAATGCAAAATGGCACACCCTCGCACAAATGGCACACCGTCGCACAAATATTGTCATTGTCTGTTGACTCAGTTGGGAAGGTCTTTGGAACTTTCTGGTGATGGAGGGAGAGGAAAAAAAAAAAGAAGTCCCCCACCTCTACCCTTATCCCCCACGCGACCCATCACCCCCACCCCTGCCGTCTGTAGGTGGGTGTGGCACATGAAAAGACATCAAGAGTAGCAGTGGTGGGTAGGGATGAGAAGGTGAAGGGAACGGAATGGAACAACGGGGGAATGGGATGGGTTTGGTCCTGGTTGAGTAGATGCTGTTTTTGGTTCCAAACAAATGTGTTCTGAACATGACCATCCCTGCTGCCTCGGGATGGGGGTTGAGTGGAGCGGAGCAGAGTGGGGTGGGGAAGGGGGCGGGGGTCTTTGTTGGTTCATGTCATTATGTTATTATATTATCTCGTCTCTGGGTCCACAGTCCTCAGGGTCTCCTGTTCCTTTCTCTTAGCTGGTACTGTGTGATTTCAAGGAGGAGAGAGTTTGACTGCTATTTCTAGCCACTCAGGTGACTATGATTACGGTGGTGGTACTTGGGATGTATGTGTGGTTCTGGTGATGGTTGCGTTAATGATGGCAGTAGTGAAGGTGGTGTTTGTTGTGGTAGCAGTTGAGGTAGTGCTGGTTGTAGTAGTGGTAGTGGTTGTGGTGATTGTGGTGATGGTTGTAGCACCAGTTGTGGTGCTGATGGTGACACTTCTAGTTTTATGGGCAACAGTGGTATGGTGGAGGAAAGGTGGGGGTAGTGGTGGCAGTAATAGTAGTAGTAGTTGTATTGGCTATGGTGGTATGATGGAAGGGCTTGGGGTAGTGATAGCAATGGTGGTGGTGCCGCCGCTGCTGCCACCATCATTGTTCAGCTACAGGCCACAGTTCTGATCCAGCAAGCCTGCAATTAAAGATATCCCAGCTATGACCATCACACCTTTTCATACCAACTCACCCTGCA
>NC_142952.1:5646652-5676652 GCF_046866305.1 Octopus bimaculoides
ATCTGTCTGTCTGTCTCTTTCTCTCTCTATATCTATATATCTTTCTCTTCTTCCTCTGTCTCTCTGTCTGTCTCTTTCTCTCTCCCTCTCTCTATATGTCTTTCTCTTCTCGCTCACTCTCTCTATCTGTCTTTTTCTTCTTCCTCTCTCTCTCCCTCTCTGCTTAGTCCCATCCATAGCTGGGCATCTCTATCAGTGTGAGGGAGTTTGGATATTATGTGGTTAGGTGTTGTATTTTGCATCTCTAATCATATATCTTTCTTTACAGTCAATTCAGTTATATATGTGTGTATGTATATGTGCGTGTGTGTGCATGTGAAAATATGTATGTATGCATATATGTATATTTGTGTATGTATATATATATGTGTGTGTGCGTGTATATATATATATATATATATATATATATATATATATATATATATCAGTGTCTCTGTGGTGTGTGTATCTCTATATGTATATGTGTGTGTCTCGATGCTTGTGAATATATGTATGCCTGTATGTATATATGTATATATGAGTTTGTGTGTGTATGTATATGTGTGTACATGTATCTCTATGTATATGTGTATGTGTGTGTATATGTGTGTCTAATGTATATGTATATACATATGTTTGTATATGTATAGGCATGTGTGTATGATGAAAATATTTGTGTATACACACATATATATATATATATATATATATATATATACCCTAAAAATAAAGTGGCTAGTGTTTAGTGTTTGTATTGATTAAATATATTAGAGTGGTAGTAACAACAGCAATAATAATATTAATGGTAGTAGTAGTAGCAGCAGCAGCAGCAGAATTAGTGATATTAGTAAGGGGGGGGTAGTGGTGATGGTTAGTAGCTGTGTCAGCAATATTTAAATTAATAGTAGTAGTAGTAGTAGTAGTAGTAGTAGTAGTAGTGGTGGTGATGGTGGTAGTAATAGTGGTGGTGGTGGTGGTGGTGAGTGTGGTAACTATATTACAGCAAGGCATTGTGTTGTGGTCCTTTAGCAATTCATTTAATCCATCACCATGGTTACGATGGTTTTGGTTCCGAGTTCAAATCCTGCCATCTTTATCTTTTACTCTTTTACTTGTTTCAGTCATTTGACTGTGGCCATGCTGGAGCACCGCCTTTAGTTGAGCAAATCGACCCCAGGACTTATTCTTTGGAAGCCTAGTACTTATTCTATCGGTCTCTTTTTGCTAAACCGTTAAGTTACGGGGACGTAAACACACCAGCATCGGTTGTCAAGCGATGTTGGTGGGGACAAACACAGACACAAACATATACACACACACACACACACACACATATATATATATATATATATATATATATATATATATATATATATATACATATATACGACAGGCTTCTTTCAGTTTCCATCTACCAAATCCACTCACAAGGCTTTGGTCGGCCCGAGGCTATAGTAGAAGACACTTGCCCAAGGTGCCACGCAGTGGGACTGAACGCGGAACCATGTGGTTGGTAAGCAAGCTACTTACCACACAGCCACTTTTTTTTTTGTTCTTTTTCAGCCTCTCGAGGTTTGATGGAATAAAGCACCAGTCATCTATTGGGGGCCCAGTATGATCAAATAGGTCTTCCCATGCCTTGCCACACATACACAAATTGAGACATTGCTTATAACCAGTTTGTGTTTAACACTAGGCTACTTTGATCTGGCAGATGTCATGAACGACATTCCAGTTGTGACAATCCTGTGTGTGTGTGTGTGTTTTCTTTGAAGGGTGTCTTTGACTACAGTGGAGACGCAATGGCCCAGTGGTTAGGGCAGCGGACTCGCGGTCATAGGGTCGCGGTTTCAATTCCCAGACTGGGCGTTGTGAGTGTTTATTGAGCGAAAACACCTGTTGTGCCTGTAATTCAAAGGACCAGCCTTGTCACACTGTGTCACGCTGAATATCCCCGAGAACTACATTAAGGGTACACGTGTCTGTGGAGTGCTCAGCCACTTGCGCGTTAATTTCACGAGTAGGCTGTTCTGTTGATCGGATCAACTGGAACCCTCGTCGTCGTAACCGACGGAGTACCAACAACAAATCCAGACTACATTATCTAATGTGTACTGTGCTTCTGTTTTTTTTTTTTTGTTTTTTAAGTGTAGATTGTAGTTTGCAATCAGAGGGAGATTTGGCTGCTATTTCTAGTAACTAGTACTCTGCATATAGAGATTTCCTTGTTCACTCGCAACAGTTATATTTTTTTTTTTATCATCAGTCATCAGGGGAGCAAACACACACAGAAAGATACACACACATACATGCACACACGACGGGGTTCTTTCAGTTTCCGTCTACCAGATCTCCCAGAAATTTTGTGGCAGTGGGGCCAGTCGTTTACACCGACCCTGTTGTTCAACTGCTACTTATTCTATTGACCCCAAATGGATCAAAATCAAAGTCGACCTCGATGGAACTGGAACCCAGAAAATAAAAACACCCCAAGACAATTAATTAATTTGTCTTCTGTCATTAATAATAAAATATTCAATACATTTTGCTTCATTGGTCTCTGATAATAATAATTAATTATAATAATAATTAATTATTAAATATATTTCAGATTTCATGAAATTCTTTAAGAAATTATTTAAAAATTCATCTTTTATTGATTTGTTTTTTTTTTTCTTGTGTTGTCTCTGATTCTCTTTCTTTCTTTCTCAATGTCTCTCTCTCTCTTTTTTACGGTATTATTGTCTCACCCTCTCCCTCATCTCTCTCTCTATATATATGTCTTTAATAAATTGATTGTTTTTCTCTATGTATGTTCTTCCTTTCTCTCTCATTGTTTCTCTCTCTGTCTCTCTCTGTCTCTCTTTCTCATGTTTATATGTTTGTATATATCATCCTCACTCTGTCTTATTTCATGTAAATTGTTTTTTGTTCATATGTTCTCTCTTCATCTCTTTCTGTTTCCATCCATCCATCTCTCTATCCTTCTACCCATCCATCCATCCATCCATCTGTCCGTCCATCTGTCTACTTCTCTCTCTCTTTCCCTCTTTATCCATCTATCTCTATCTCCCTCCTCCCTCCACCCCCCCTCTCTCTCTCTTTCTTATTTCATAAACATTCTCCTCTAACAGTATTCCTCTTTTTCTTTTCACAGGTAAGTCAATTCAGGTGGTTTCTCCTTTTACCTTTATACCTTTAAATCCCTCAGTAAAAACTGGTAAGTTATGTTTCAACTTAACCTTAAATTCTAAACAGCTTGGTTTCATGCATGGGCCCTGATCAACCGTTGCTCAGTGCCACACATGAAACCCCATAATATCTACACCTGTGTCTGTAGAGGAACCTATATAATTACCTACCCAGATATCTAACACACACCTGTATAGATTTACCTGTTACAAAAAAAAAATACTCTATGATGGAGTTGAGTTTTGGTGCGTTTTCCAGAAAGTTTGTGTTGGATTTGTATCATTATCTGCTGACCTCATGCTGGCCTAACGAGGGTCCCCTACTTACCTGATCTCTTGATAGCAATGTTCCACCTACATACATATCTGTCTCATATGTTTCAGCTAATGAGGCTCACCTACATATTTACCTCACTTTCCTGTCTACCTTACCTATCTATTTACCTATTACTTACATACTCCAGCTAATGACCTAACGAAGTTCTCCTCTGGACCATCTACCTTAACATTTCTGTTTAGCTAACAAGACATCTGATTACTCTGGGTATCTGTTCGTGATTGGTTGATTGAGGATTGTCTGGATATTTGATGGTGATTGGTTGGTTCTTTGATGTTAGTTGTTTAATGGTGATTGCTTGATTGTTTGGTGATTATTCGGACATTTGATAGTGATTGTTTGGTCAACAGAATCTAATTGATAGATCATCCATGTTAGTGTTTCTCAACCATTTTTTTACCTATTGGCTCTCTTTGATTCCTATTTTGCAAGAATGGAAATGTGGGCCTTAACCCTTTCGTTAACAACCCGGCTGAATCCAGTTCTGGCTCTGAGTACAAATATCTTGTTTTCAAAAGATCTGAATTATAATCTTCCACCAAACCTTAGTCACAATTTATGTTCCTAACACTAGCTTTAATGATAACCAAGTTATTTTTACTAAATTCTTATATTTAAAATAATTGAAAGAAACTCAGCATCTCAAAATAAATACGGTAACGAAAGGGTTAAGCAGCAGTTACATAAATATCTAAATATATATCTTAACCACATAATCAACTTATTGAGCATTTCACCCCTTATCCTGCTGGTAGCTTGCTTGTTTCCTTTTATCAAAGCTATCCACAACTACATTAATTTTAAATACGCACAAAGGCCTTATTTTGAATCTTAATTAGATTTTATACGAGACCCAAGGCTAATTTTCATTGGTGAAGAGGATGTAGAGTTTATTTAATGTAACATCACTATTTTATTGGTCTTTATTTTATCGAGAAGGATCAAAAGCTTATTTGAATATCCAGTGAGATTTTTTTTTTTAATTAAGCGTTCAAAATAAGGAAAATAATTGCATTTTAACTCTTAATGAGTGTATTACCATTTCTCCCATCCGACTAATTTCTTTCTGAGCGTAATAACGAATTAATTAATGATATATCATCATCGTCATCATTATCATCATCATTTAATGTCCATCTTGCATGCAGGCATGGGTTGGACAATTTGACAGGGAATGGTAAGGCTGGAGAGCTGCACGAGGCTTTGATGGTCTGCTTTGGCAAGGTTTCTATAGCTGGATGCCCTTTCTAACAGCAACCACTTTACAGAATGTGGTTTTATATATTTGTGTGTGTGTATCTCTCTCTCTCTCTTTCTCTCTCTCTCTCTCTCTCTCTCTCTCTATCTATCTATCTATCTATCTATCTCTATACACACACAGGGTTGGCCAAAAGTCACCTGACAGTAAATAAAAAAAAAACATTTAATTCTAAGATTAAAACAAAAAAATATTTTATAAAGAACTTGTCAAATAAATAGCTAAATGTTGGAGAAAAAATGGTGATTTTAACTCACTGCATTCAATCGTTAAACATTCATAATTGGAATGAATAAATAAAATTGAATATTAAGTATTTATGGAATTTTTGATTTTCTGTCGAGTGACTTTTGGCCAACCCTGTATGTATATATATTCTTTTATTTGTTTCAGTCATTTGACTGCGGCCATGCTGGAGCACCGCCTTTAGTCGAGCAAATCGACCCCAGAACTTATTCTTTGTAAGCCTAGTACTTATTCTATCGGTGTCGTTAACTGCTAAGTTATGGGGGCATAAACACACCAGCATCGGTTGTCAAGCAATGTTGGGGTGACAAACACACACACACACATACATACATACATACATACATACATACATACATACATACATATGACGCGCTTCTTTCAGTTTCTGTCTACCAAATCCACTTACAAGGCTTTGGACAACCCAAGGCTATAGTAGAAGATACTTGCCCAAGGTGCCACACAGTGGGACAGAATCCAGAACCATGTGGTTGGTAAGCAAGCTACTTACCTCACAGCCACTCCTGCGCCTATAATTATCCACTATAATTAATTTAGTTTAATTACCCCTGCTAATAATGTAGGCCAAAAAAGACCTCTGATAGATTCCTAAATACTTTGTAGCTTCAATGCCTTTGGCACCCATTTATTGTTCCAAATTCATTGGCAACTCACAGAAATGCTGCCAAGAGCAGAGAACACATATATATATTCACTTAGACATCATCTGGGACTTGTTTTTGCAGATATTCTCTTTGAGGGTTACAAAGTTCAGGATTATTTTAGTGCAAGTTGAATCATACTCAGGGTGTGGCAGGAATTCTTCAGATTCACTGGCGTTGCTAACAATTTCAATGTCAAATGAATAGTGTGTTGAATGCAAACCGTGATGGTTACCCAAAAGTGTGGAAAATGGTAAAATCGTAAAACATTAGCTACAGGTGCAGGCGTAAGTTCAATTCACACCAAAATCACCTGTGACTTGCATCAGTCGTGGGCAGGGCTGTTGCAGTTGAAACAAAATACTCTGACTCCTCTAATATTGGTACCACCGACTCTGATCTCCTCTTTATGTAATTAAATGATTGTGGTCTACACATCTCATAAAACATATGAATACACTTGTACTTTGAGTTGGCCTACATGTCATAAATCATCATCATCGTTTAACGTCCGCTTTCCATGCTAGCATGGGTTGGACGATTTGACTGAGGACTGGTGAAACCGGATGGCAACACCAGGCTCCAACCTAATTTGGCAGAGTTTCTACAGCTGGATGCCAAGAATAAAGATATTGTGAGTCAGTCAGAGTCGATATAGTTTTACCGACTCTGACTCCCCCTTAAAAGTTTCCAATTCCAACTCCATGACTCCACAGCTCTGGTGGTGGGGGTTGATAAAATTTGCAGAGGTCAATAATATTCGGAGGGTTTAGGTGGCGAGTTGGCAGGACCCTGAAGAAGCTGAGCAAAATTTTTGCTTTTTTATTCTTTTACTTGTTCCAGTCATTTGACTGCGGCCATGCTGGAGCACCGCTTTAAAGGTTTTTTTTTTTTTTTTTTTTTTTTTTTTTGTAGTTGAAGAAATCAACCCCAGGACTTATTCTTTGTAAGCCTGGGACTTAATCCATCACCCTCTTGCCGAACTGCTCATTCATGGGGGACATAAGACATAAGCACACGAACACTGGTTGTCAAGGGATGGTGGTGGTGGGGGGGGACAAACACATACAACGACACACACACAAACATAGTAGAATACACTTACCCTAGTTTGCGACGCAGTGGGACTGAACCCAGAACCATATGGTCCGGAAACAAATTTCTCACCACAAAGCTACTCCTATGCCTCCCCACTTAGTGGCCTGTCATGTTTAAAATCAATATTTTAAATACCATAATTAAAAAAAAAATTCAAAACCAGCACAAAGCAAAAAAAAAAAAATATTTTTCAAGGGAGGCAACTATGGGAGACCTTCTATTCTGGTTTGCCTCCCTTAGTTTCCCCGCCTATTTTCGTTAATTTAACAAAGAAAAGATCCATTTCTCTTAGAATATCTTTAAGAAAATCGAAATAGCGTCACGTTAAAATAAAATAATGGTATTTTCCAAGACGGGAATTCAACTAGGTTATATAACGCTATTTCGAGTGTATTCCACACCCATTGCATTTAATATTATTGTGGAAAATCTGTTGACTGTTAAGGATTTTTTCCCGCCAATTTACTAAAAATAACCGAAATTAAAAAAAAAAACTTTGACGTAACGTATTTTTTTAAGTGATTCTGCAGACTTATCAATAAAGGTTTCGCACTTAGGATCATCCTGCTTTTTTTTAGAAATATTTATTTCAGTTATATAATATATTCTATAGAGGGAGGAATTATTTATCGTGTTCAACTGGTTTTTTGTTGTTGTTGTTGATGTTGTGAAGATAGTAGGGTAGGGTTTGACGAAAAAAATGGCTGCTATTTCTAGCAGAGCGACTTCACGCGAAATCATGTGAAGGGTTACATAGAAAGGGTCGTCTGTGTGTCTATCTTAGATAGCACATGTATGTGTGTGTATTTGCATATGTGTGTACATACATATACACACATGCATCAGTCGTCTGAGAGATAATAGCAGTTATAATATTAGAATTATATATATATATATCTGACTCCCACCCCACATCGCTTGACAACCGATGCTGGTGTGTTTACGTCCCCGTAACTTAGCAGTTCGGCAAAAGAGACCGATAGAATAAGTTACTAGGCTCACAAAGAATAAGTCCTGGGGTCGATTAGCTGGACTAAAAAAAGGCGGTGCTCCAGCATGGCCGCAGTCAAAATGACTGAAACAAGTAAAAGAGTAAAGAGTAACACAGACAAATGTTTTCTTTTCCCACTACCTCTAAGTTTCCCTCCTGCATCCCTTTCTTCTCACTGTCGCCATCCTCTCTGCCCCCTTATTTACTGTCACTTTTCTCACCACCCCTTCCTTTCCCATCTTTCCCCCCTTCGGCCTCTCCCCTCACACATTCTACCCTTCACTCCACCATATTGCTCCCTTCCTTCCCTCTTTTCCCCTCACACCTGTCTATACTCATCCTTGATCTATCCACTTAATATCCCACAAGCCCTTCTCTTTCCCCCTGATCCCTCCCCCCATCCGTCCCCAGTTAGGGACCACTCTTGTAATAAGCTACTGTATTACTCCCTACACCACTATCATCCTTTGCCCCTATAAATTGGTTCTTAACCATTTCTTATCTATGGACCCCTTTAAATCCCCATTTTAGCTGTGTGGACCCTTGAAAAAATGTATATATTTTTTTACATTTATTCTACAGTGTGTTCAAAAAATCTCTCGGCAGTAAGCATTTTATTGCAAAATATTTATAAATAAGATGACATAAGACTACAAAAGAATATATTAGACTTTACAAGACTTTAAAAAACTATATAAGGGGTTTTGAAAGTGTTGTCCTTCATTTTCAATACAGAAGTTGACTCTTCTACACGTATTGAAATACATCTTGGAGAATCTGACACGGTATGGACCGTGTGAAGGTTGTGATTGTGTCTTTTTGCTCATTAATGGTAGTCGGGCGATTCTTGTACACTGTTCCTTTACTTGCTCCCCAGAAAAGAAAAGTCTGGTGGTGTTAAATCAGGTGATCCCTTTGAAATAATCCATTCACCGAAAAATTCTTGGAGTAGCGCCATGGTGATGTGCAAAGTATGTGCTGAAAGGATGCATTTATTAATTTCACTTTCAGTGAGTTTGCCTTACAAATGGAGAGACAATATTTGAGCAATATCTCTTGGTATTAATGGTGTCTTCAAAAAATATGCGCACGATGAAACAAATTCACTGCGGAGAGACTTTTTGAACATCCTGTGTGTGTGTGTGTGTGTGTGTGTGTGTGTGTTTGTGTAGCTTAATAGATTGGCCATGTCAAATACTGTAACACCCACATCCTCTCTTATTTCCTGCTCTGTTTCTTCACTGAATTTCTGATGCCCCATGGGAAAATTCAGGATAAGAATAATTATAAGCTACTTATATATATGTGTGTGTGTGTGTGTGTATATATGCGTACAATCACACACATACACACACACAGTTTTGAATTTGGTGACGAGGAAAGAGTGCTTAAAATCGAAATGGAAACTATTTATTTATTTACTGGTGCTACAGTTATTTGCTGACATTCTTCCAACTTCCATGATATCTTGCTGATCATGCATATATATGTATCATCATCATCATCATCATCGTTTAACGTCTGCTTTCCATGCTAGCATGGGTTGGACGATTTGACTGAGGACTGGTGAAACCAGATGGCTACACAAGGCTCCAATCTGATCAGGCAGAGATTCTACAGCTGGATGCCCTTCCTAACGCCAACCACTCCGAGAGTGTAGTGGGTGCTTTTACATGCCACCGGCACGAAGGCCAGTCAGGCGGTACTGGCAATGGCCACGCTCAAAATGGTGTATTTTACGTGCCACCCGCACAAGAGCCAGTCCAGGGGCACTGGCAATGATCTCGCTCGAAAGTCCTTACACATGCCGCGGGCACAAGTGCCAGAAAGGCGATGCTGGGCACAGGTGCCATCACGATTTCACTTTCACTTGCCCCAATAAGTCTTCGCAAGCTGAGTTACGTGACGACGTTAGCATGGGTGCCAGTCGTCGAATTTAGTTCGATATATCCTTAATCTCGATTGGCCATGCTTGGGAATCCAGTCAGAAAATGTTATGATGGTTGCATGTGATAGGACCTAATGAAGGAGGTGTCTGAAAACTCTATGATAACAAGTTCCCAAGAATAGTAGGTGGAGAAGATGTGAAGGTTCGAAAAAATGTAAATGTTTAATTTGTAAAAGATGGGGTTTGTAATTCAAAAATTTTCTTCCTTCCTTTTTGACAAAAAACTTCCAAAACTTTCAATTAATTTGAAAAATTTGATTCCAGAAGATTCCGATGTTTGATTAAGAAAGGAAATATTACATCCACAGGAGATGAGTTTAGGAAATAATTCTTTAAGTGGGTGTTTAGAACTACGTGGTGAAGGACATATTAAAAAAAAATTTTTTTTTGCTGGAATCTTGAAGGATATATCACATGAGATAGGGTCTGGCTGTATTGCTGAATACTGTGTTTTTGGAACCAATAAAGGAGTCACTCTGTGGTTGCTTGATCTGCTATAAATAACAGCCACATGACCATCAAGTCATAATCTGTTTTAGAACTGAAAAGAAAAACAAATGGCTACATTTAATAATGTAATCTTAGATAAACCTTGGCAGCCAATTAGCAGCATCATTAGAGCATTAGATAAGACATCTTACAGTATTTGGTGTATACCCCTGTGTGCTAGGTTCAAATCTTACAGTAGTCAAGGTTGTCATTCATTGTTTTGGCTTCAGCAAATAAAGCAAGAACGCAAGATTGGTGTGAGGGTGAGGGTGAGGGTGAGGGTGCCAGCTGTGATGTCATTATAGTATCGAGGTCTTTGTATTCTGAGTTTAAATTCTATCAAGGGACCAAAGGATGTTACGGACTCACGTTGCCATCACAACTATTCACCCTGAAAATATTTATGTTAATCATATCCAATCAACATTGCATTTTCTGAATCTCAACTCTTTGAGAAAAAAAAAAAAATCATCTGTCCAAATATTATAAGTGTATCAAGGAATTTCCAAAACACACACACACACTCTCTCTCTCTCAATATATATATATATATATGGGAGAATATACAAAAAATAACAACAGACGAGGACAGGTGGTGTAAATAACAAAAGTATATATTAGTATGACGCTCGGGAATACGGAAAGTCTTTGACGTTTCGAGCTACGCTCTTCAACAGAAAGAATACGGAGACAAGGAGAAAAACACGGAGAAAAAAAATTGAATAGTGTTCAGTCAACGGTCAATCATAATATATATATATATATATATATATATATATATATATATAATACAAATAATATGTGAGTGTATGCATATATATGTACATGTATGTATATACCTTCATCTACATGTATATATAGATGCATATCTGGGTACAGGACATTGCAAAAAAAAACATGAACAAAATGATAAACAAGGTACAGAAAACACAGAGGCCACATAGAGAACATATCCTTCATCAGCTGCCACCATTATAACACTGGCGTTTCGAAGAGTTATATATATATATATATATATATATGTATGTATGTAAATATACATTACAACATACTGTAAATAATGCTTAAGTAATTTTTGCCAGTATTTCAGTGTTTAAAGAATTTAACCAAAAGCTCTGTGAAAATTGGAAAAAAAATAAAAAATAAGTAAGAAAACAAATGTAAATCATTTTTCAAACTCAGGATTATGGTTATTTTAAAATGTCTCCTGAAATTTAAGTAGCCCACTAAAATAGGAGCTCAACCTTACATGTTAATATATTAGTCTGTGTGTGTGTGTGTGTGTATATATATTTACACACACACACACACACACACATATATATATATATGTATGTATATATATGTGTGTGTGTGTGAATGTATGTATACTGTGGCAGACAGCTCAACAGGAAATTTCAACTTCAAACTGTCAACAAACTGCCTGGAAGTTTGAAATTGACAATCAACCAATGACAGCCCAAGAAATTTTAAGCCAGAATGCTGGGGCTTCTGTGTTATTTCTAGCGACAGAATCACAGAACCAGTTGGAACCTATCGGTATTAATGTCCTTTATAGAAATGTGAGTTACTTTGGGTACTGTATTAACCAAAAATTCTGCTTTCTAAGAAGAGGTGATTTGGCAGTTTTGTGGCCCAGCATGCGAAATGCTTCACTTGCTCTCTTTTACTCTTTTACTTGTTTCAGTCATTTGACTGCGGCCATGCTGGAGCACCGCCTTTTTTAGTCGAGCAAATCGACCCCAGGACTTATTCTTTGGAAGCCTAGTACATATTCTATTGGTCTCTTTTTGCCAAACCGCTAAGTTACAGGGACCTAAACACACCAGCATCGGTTGTCAAGCAATGCTAGGGGGGACAAACACAGGCACAAACACACACACATACATATAAATACATATATACGACGGGCTTCTTTCAGTTTCCGTCTACCAAATCCACTCACAAGGCTTTGGTCGGCCCGAGGCTATAGTAGAAGACACTTAACCAAGGTGCCACACAGTGGGAATGAATCCGGAACCATGTGGTTGGTAAGCAACCTACTTACCACACAGTCACTCCTGCTGTAGATTTTTAAAAGAATATTATTCAGAAATAACTGGTTCTTTATCGGATTTTGGTCCTTGTTCTTTTGGCTGAGAAATCCTTGGTTCGGTATTGATTTCATTGGGTTGTTCGTTGCTGGAGAAAATGTCACTGCAGGTCATAAGGCTGATTAGAGGCTTGCTACTTAGGGATAAGGGAGATTATGTGAAAACAAAATGGGGGGGAAAAAGGGGAAAAAATTATTTCGAACTCTAGGCTTGTTTCAGAAAATTGCCCTTAATAGTTTCAATGGCTGCAGGTTTCCAAACGCTGATAGAGAGGCCATACGTCTAGGATAGGATCTAGTGGTGATGGCTAGTATAGCCTTTAATTAAGGGTCAGCTCATTAAGGACTGACCTGGCTTCAGTAATGATAACAGCAACAATAACTAGTATTAGCTTATGGATGGATGGATGGATGGATGGATGCGTGAAAGGATGGTTCGAGGGATAAAAAGGATAGATCGATGAATGATTGGCTGGATGGGTGGATGAAGAAATGGAAGGGAGGATGGATGAAAGGATGGGTGGATGAAGAAATGGAAGGGAGGATAGAGGTGTGGATGGATGGAATGGGGTGGATAAAAGGATGGCTAGCTAGCTAGATGGATGGATGGATGGATGTGTAGATGAACAGATGTAAGGATGGACAGATAAAAGGGCCAATGGATGTGCTGATAGATAGATAGATAGATAGATAGATAGATAGATAAAGAGATAGACAGACAGATGGATGGATAGATAGATAGATAGATAGATAAAGAGATAGACAGACAGATGGATGGATAGATAGATAGATAGATAGATAAAGAGATAGACAGACAGATGGATGGATAGATAGATGGATAGATACATTTCTTTTATTAGCCACACAGGGCTCAACAAAGATGGGACAAATACAATGAAGAGCTTTTCTTTTTGGGAGGGGGAAGGGACAAAAAAGTAGGTGGTGTCAATCAAAAGGGATGGTAGGAAGGAAAAAAGGGGGGAGTTTGATCAAAAGGGATCTAGAAGATAGATAGATAGATAGATAAAGAGATAGATAGATAGATAAAGAGATAGACGGATGAATGGATAGATAGATAGATAGATAGATAGACAGATGGAAAAGATAGATAGATGGGTGGATTAACAGATAGATGGATGGAAAGACAAAGTGATGGAAGAATAGAAGGACAGATGAGTGAATTGGATTGAGGGATGGATGCCATGGAAAAAGAGGGAATGGGTGAATATATAAACAAACATGGAATCTGAAACAGAAACTCAGAGGACTGGTTACCTACTTACACCAAGAATATCAGATTACTCCCTTTCCCTAGCCATGCAACCACTGCTAGCACCCCCCTCCTCCTCCAGTTTTTACTGCCATCAAAGTGGACCGTGGGGGGGGGGGTTCAAGTTGGGTACAGAACCTTAAAAGTCAACTGCACCAATATGGCCCTGAGATGGTAACCTCTCAGAAGAGCAGAAGAATGGTCTACCTATTGATTGAATACACATAACCCACCAGGGTCTCCTATGTAATGTAATAAGATGAGATGGAAAGTAATAGAGTAGTCGAGATTATCTAAGCAATTAGTATGTAAAAACTCCCTCCTGAATTGCTTAAAAATGTTTAAGAAAAACAAGGAGGTGTAATTACCAGTTCTTAGTTAACCTGACCCATTACCAACTTGTGTATATGAGCATATATATGTATATATATATGTGTATATATGTGTGTATGTATATATATATATATATATATATATATATATATATATATATATATATATATATATATATATAAAAAGAGGGTGTGCTGTGTCTTTAAGTGCTTTGTTGGTTTCATGGCAGCTGTTTTTTCAATATTTTTTTTATTGTTTTTATTCTTTGTTTTTGTAACTTATTTAATAGTGGCAGCAGTGGGGAATAATAATATCTGTAGTAGTAATAGTAGTAGTAGTAGTAGTAGTATTGGTGATGGTAGTGATGTTGACATTGGTAATTGTGGTGGTGGTGGTTGTGGTGGTGAAAGTGGTAAATGATAATGTTATTGCTTCTGATGACCATATAGTGATGATGATGATGATGGTGGTGGTGGTGAGAAAAGATGAAGATGGTGGTGGTGGTGGTGGTGTATTTTTAAGTTCAGGATCAGTTCTGAATGCAACAGTTCCTTTGATTAAAGGAATTCCAGATGTGACCATCCCATCTTGTAATTGTTTTTATTATTTTGCTTCTTTGGTTTTTTCATTCAAACACCATGGTATCTAGGGCAATATATTTTATCTAATGTGTCCTTTCTTGCTTTTTCTGAGGGGAATTTAACTGTTTTTTCTAGCTAATCCAAGCTACAATATAGAAGGGATTTCTGCCTTTGTTGTTTGTTTTAGGAGATTAGCACCAGGCCAGTTCTACTTAAACAGATCCTATAATCTACAATGTTTCCAATTGTGACCACTCCATCTAATATTCTAATCTGTTTTAAGACACCGTTAAACAAGGAGGGTACCCTGAATTGAGGGAATTAGAATTTGGCTGGTATTTTTAGCAAATCAAGCAGCCACATACAAGCTCTCAAGTAGTGGTAGAGAGAGAGAGAGAGAGGCAGATAGAGAGAGAGCAAACTTCCTTTCATTTGACCTGAATACATATATACATATATACACATATATATAAATGTATGTCAGTATATATATATATGTGTGTATATAATATGTACACACACATACACACACACACACACACACACATATATAATATATATATACATGTTTTTAATGAGCTTCATCATCAGCACTCACACATACACACACTAGAAATTCTTCTCCCTTTCTTCCTCTGTAAGGTCTCCTCCTCCTTCTCCTCTTCTCTCTTATATTCTTCCCTCCCCTTCTGCTACTAGCATCACCATAATTTTCTCTCTGGCTGTCACCCCTCCCTCCATCTCCCACCACCACCACCACTACTCCTTATTACTACCATTCTGTTTGTGAAGTTTGTTCCTGTCCTGCCTCATTCTCTCCCTCTCTTGACACCCCTCTTTCTTTTTTACCTCCTCCTCTTCCTCCACTTTATACATCCATCACAAGTCATATGTAAAAGAATATATGCGTGCGTGTGTGTGTGTGTGTGTGTGTGTGTGTGTGTGTGTGTGTGTGTGTGTGTGTGTGTGTGTGTTATCTTTCACATATTTCAGTCATTAGACTGTGGCCATACTGGGGCAGTGCCTCAAAATTTGTTTAGTTAAATGGATGTGTATATATGTGCGTGTGTGTGAGTGTGCATATATATATATAAATATATTTATAGGTGCAGGAGTGGCTGTCTGGTAAGTAGCTTGCTTATCAACCACATGGTTCCAGGTTCAGTCCCACTGAGTAGCCCTTCAGTAAGTGCCTTCTAATATATAGCCTTGGGCTGACCAAAGCCCTGTGAGTGGATTTGGTAGACAGAAACTGAAAGAAGCCTGTCATATATAGATATATATATGTGTGTGTGTGTGTATATGCATGTGTATAAAATATCTATATGTATATAATATAGGCTAACAGATTTTGGGGTCTGAAAATACACAATAATGTCTCTCTCTCTCTCTCTCTACATTCATATATGCAGAGAAATAAGTTGGTGCTAACACAGTTCATAGTTATTGGTGTTGAAGCAAATGAATAAATAAATAAATTAAAATGTTAATTAAAATTGCAGCCATGAGATGGAGGAGAGAAGTGTGGGGGCTGAAAAAGAACATAATTAAACTGATTAGCATTAATTAGTGTTTATATAGTAGAGACCAGTAAATTTAGGGGCAGATAACTGCAAGATTCAAACGAAATTGAGCAGCCAGTTGAGGTGAATGGTTGGACCATGAAGTGAGAAGGGAGTTTTGATCTTTGTAAAGTGTAATATAGGAATGGTTGTGTGGTTCAGAAGCTTGGTTGGCAGCCATATGGTCTTGGGTTCAGTCCCACAGTACAGCACCTTGGGCAAGTGTCTTGTGTTTATACTAAAGTTTCTAGGGTCGACTAATGCCTTGGGAATGAATTTGGTAATTGAACCTGTATGGAAGTTCAACATATATACAGGCGTGGCTGTGTGGTAAGTAGCTTGCTTACCAACCACATGGTTCGGGGTTCAGTCCCACTGCATGGCACCTTAGACTAGTGTCTTCTATAACTTCAGGCCAACTACAGCCCTGTGAGTGGATTTGGCAGAGGGAAACTGAAAGAAGACCTTTGTACACTCTTTCTCTTTTACTTGTTTCAATCATTTGACTGTGGCCATGCTGGAGCACCGCCTTTAGTCGAGCAAATTGACCCCAGGACTTATTCTTTGTTAGCCTAGTACTTATTCTATCGGGGTGGTCAGAATCCTTCCTGAACATCATCATCATCATCATTTTCGTTTAACATCTGTTTTCCATGCTGGAGAACCAGTAGGCTGCACCAGGCTCCAATCTGATCTGGCAAAGTTTTTCTACAGCTGGATGCCCTTCCACTCCCGAAAGTGTAATGAGTGCTTTTTATTACATTCTACTGGCATGAGAGCCAGTCAGGCAGCCCTGGCATTGACCATGTTCAGATGGCGTGTTTTACATGCCACTGGGACAGGAGCCAGTCAGAGGTCACTGGTCACCGCTGCAATTTTGGTTTTACTCGACACATATATATATCACCATCAACATCAAAAACGTCCGTTGTCTATGCTGGACATTAATGCTGTTAGAAAAATACAAGAATAAAGATTTCATCTATGGACCGTTAATAAGGTGTTTGCAAACCCAGTAACCAAGATGTGCTTTCAGCTTCATACCTGTTATAATTAGAGCAACAGGATACATACCGACAAGTCTGGAGCAAAATATGACTGAAACTGGGTTCTTGAAGAGAGAGCGCAAACCCTTAATTCGTACTCCATAAATAGTCATGATATCTGGGGCAATAAAAATCTGCAAGACCCTTCTTAAGATAAACAAAATAGGCTGCTTTCCTTCACAAGCATCTCTTCAGGAAAGTTAATTGTATTATGTAATTAAACTATATCATTTTGCTAATGGGTTCTCAAGGATTTTTTTTTTAGTCTATCACTGTCTCTCTGACTTCATTTCTGCCTGTCTGTCTGTACGTACATATGTATGTATGTATGTATGTATGTATGTATGTATGTATGTATGTATGCATGCATGCATGTATGTATGTATGTATGTATGTATGTATGTATGTATGTATGCTTGTATCACTCTATCTACTTATATATATATATATATATATTTGTATGTGTGTGTGTTTATATATATATATATATATATATATATACACATATGTATGTGTGTGTGTGTGTATATATATATATACATATGTTTATATATATATATGTATATGTATGTGTGTGTGTGTATATATATATATATATATATATATATATATATATATATATATAATGTAATCATATGTCCTGATAATCTGTGTGAGTATGTGTGCCTGTATAGACACGAACATATTAATAAGTATATATGTATATATATTTATATGCACACACACACGTACACGTTCATCTACGTACTTCCTTTTTATACATTTTAAGATTTTAAGTGTTTCCTATTTCTGAAGATTCTTCAATTACATCAATATTTTCAATCTTGGCACTTCCTTTAAATCTGTGAGAAAAATTCTCTCTTTCAACACAACCAATGCTACTCCTCCTACCACTCTTTGCTCTTAATGCTACTGTTTTCCGCAAGGTCTCCGAGTCAGCAGACTTCTGGTCAGTTGAGCTTCTGATCAAATATGATCATGAACTTCTGATCAAATATGACCATTCTTTCTCTTTTAAACTTTTATTCTTTGAGGTTGTAGATTGGACTTCATTATTCCATTATCCAAATGGTGTCTTCTCCTTTAGCATCTGAATCACTCTGTCAAACGTAATGCTTATTTATTACCTCTGCCTTAGCGGAGGCAGAGGTATTGTTTTCAGTTATATTTGTTTGTTTGCCCATGGACAAGATATCTCAAGAACCACTGGATGGATTTGGATGAAACTTTCAGGCATGTTTGGCCCTGTGATTGGCACAAACTGATTAGATTTTAAGATCAATTTGGTACCAGACAAGGATTCTGGATTATTTCTCCGTTTTTTTTTTTTACTTAATTTTTGAGAGCGGTCAGGTTCATTTTCAGTATTCTCGTTTGAGAGAGCAGCTGAGTTTATTTCAGATATTCTCATTTTAAAAATCATCTCCTGCTAATTGTTGAGAGGACATCGGTGTTACCTTGGCAGAGGTCTGTGCTCTCTTAGTGCTTTTTTTTACATTGTTTTGAGTCAATCAAGCATTTTCTTTTAGCTTCAAATTGTCAACGATGTGATTGTTTATCTTAGAATGACATTGTAGGGTCAGTGTGAGAGGCAGGAACTGGCCACTCTGAACATAAAACAGAATATATTGACTGGATCTGAAATCGTAGTTGTGGCCGATGCCAGTGTTTCGTAACTGGCACATAAAAAGCACGCTTCGAATGTTGGGCCTCACGGAGACAGTGACAAGTGACCGAGACCTTTTGCAGCATGCTGTCCTTCAAAAGATCGGTCAAGCCAAGAGAGACCATAGTTGAGGCTGGTGCTGGTGTTGCATATCTGGCACGTAGAAACCACCCTTTGAACTTTGGACCTCAGGGAGGCAGTGATGAATGACCAGGTGAGACTGTAGCTGTGGCCAATTCCAGTGTTTCGTAACTGGCACTTATGCCATGGGCATGTAAAAACCATTCTTTGAATTTTGGGCCTCACAGTGGCTGTGACAAGTGGCTGATACCTTTGCTGTAAGTCCAAAACATTGCTTTTTCAGGAAATGAAAAAAAATAGTTTTACCATTCCATAGCAAAACCTTTGTGCTAAACTTTGACAAGTTTTGATATCTTGGTATCTCAAGCAGCTGGAGATACTGTAGTTTGACTGAAACCACTGGCTGTTGCAAACAAAAATAAATATTGAGAAAAATGCATTTGGCCAAATTTGGAAATACGACAGTTTAACATAGTAGAAACTAATCGTTCTTATTGGGGCAGTAACTCTGACTAAGGATCTGAGTTGAGGTATGATGACCTGTAAATGATGATGATGATGGCCGCACTCGCTCTCTCATACACATGTATACACATGCATGGGGACTCTCTCTCTCTCACACACACACACACACACACACACACACACACACACGCGCGTGTGCACATACACACTCTTCCTTGTTATGCTTCTCTCTTTCAGTATTTGCTCTCACTACTACTCCCCCCCTCCCCATTAATGTCTTTATCACTTTCCTTAGTTCCAATCTTAATCTTTTCATATTGAATGTCAAAACACACACAGACACACACACACACAGACACACACACACAGACACACACACACACACAAAATTGTCTTTCTCTCCCTCCCTCAGACACATTTAACTTCTCTCTCTCTTTCTCTAACTTTTCCCTCCTTCTTCTCTCTGTCTTTCATACATCTCACTCTCTCTCTCTCTCTCCCTCTCTCAAACTTTCCTTGACGCTCCACTCTCTCTCTCATACTCATCTAACTCTTCTCTCTCTCATACTCATCTAACTCTTCTCTCTCTCATACTCATCTAACTCTTCTCTCTCTCTCTCTCTCTCTCCTCATCTCTCACTCCCATTCAACCCTCAAAGGTTTCATTCCACACTCAACTGCATTCTATTCTCCCCTCACACTCATTCCCTTCCTCTAATTGTAATACCAATTAAACACACACACACAGGATCTTATGCATTCCTCTCTCTCCCTCCCCCCCTCTCTCTCTCCCTCTCTCTCCCTCTCTATTTCCCATTTCTTCTTAAATCTCACTTCCTATTATTAAAAGCATCTCTCTGTCCTTCTCTCTCTCTCTTTCTCTCTGTGAGGATAGGATGTGACTTGAACCTAACTTTTCCCTCCCTCCCTCTCTCTCTCTCTCTTCCTCTCTTCCCCCTAACTTCTCTTCTCTCTCTCTCTCAAGAATACAATGTGACTTCTCTCCCTTTCTCTCACCTCTCTCTCCTCCTTTCTGTCTCTCCATCCCCCCTCTCTCTCACATGCACATAGACCACCCCACCTCTCATTCCTATCTTTCTCCTCTCCTCCTCCTCCATCTCTCTCTATAAATCTCTCCCCACCCCTCTTCATCTGTCTTCCACTCCTCTTCTCCATCATATGGGCTGCATAGCTTTTTTTTTTAGCCCTCCCACTCACACACACACACACACACACACACACACACTCTCATAGTTCCTCTCTCTGTCTCCTTTCATCATTAGTAGCAGCGGAACTACTACTACTACTACTACTACCACCATCATCATTACCACCGTCATCACAACTACTTTTGAACTCCACTTACTATGAACGCACACTCGAACACACACACACACACACACACACACACGTCAGTACTTTGAACTATGTGGTTAGAATTTTTGTTTCTTTTAATTCTTTGACTGTCTCATAGCCACTTTCTCTGTTACTGACACACCCATTCATCCACTCACACACATATACACACTCATATATATATATATACATACACTCGTATATGTATGTACATGTTACTTTCTCTCCACACTTTTAAATATTCTGCAAAAACCTACCATTAATTATATATATATATATATATATATATATATATATATATATATATATATATATACACTGAAACACACACATATATACTGTCATATATACACATGTATATATGCACACATAATCATTAACTATATATATATATATATATATATATATATATATATATACACACACACCCACATCCTCTTTGTAGTGTTACAAAAAAGTTTTTATACAGGATAATATTTATACGCATACACAATATTCCATACAGACACACACATACACTAACACATATACATTAACCTCCCTCATACATGCAAACATTCACACTCAAAAACGCACACACACACATATATACAAATGTATATATATTCTTAACATATAAACACTGTTTCTCTCTCTCTCTCTCTCTCTCTTTCCTCTCTCTCTCTCTCTCTTTCCTCTCTCTCTCTCTCTTTCCTCTCTCTCTCTCTCTTTCCTCTCTCTCTCTCTCTCTCTTTCCTCTCTCTCTCTCTCTCTTTCCTCTCTCTCTCTTTCTCCCTCTCTCCCTCACACACACACACTGGCACTCTTCATATCCGCCACATATGCTCATAGAGAATAGACAGTGTGAGATCCAAGTTTTATATATATATCACTCATAAACAACACTATATGCATTTATATATACATTCATATATATACATATATACATAGACAAAAACATTATTATTATATATATATATATATATATATATATATATATATTCAAATCAAAGTGTTCATTTAACTTTATCATCATCTATACATACATACATGTAATTCCTCACACACCCACACACACACATCTGCATATACACACATATGTATATATATTCTTTTCACTGTGCTTGTTGCATCATTTCTTCAGTTACCAATTCTTCTGCAAGTTTCAACTAAAAACCAAAAAAAAAAAAAAAAAGAAAGAGAAAAGAAAACAACAAAAAAAAAAAAGAAGAAAAAGGAAAAAAGAAAAAAACGAAAATTTTCAGTTTCTTTTTTTTTCTCCTTTTTCCTTTCTGCGAATATTTTTTTGTTTGCTTTTTTTTTTTTTTTTTTTTTTTTTTTCCAAATTCCTGCCTTGCCATTTATTCCTTAGTCATTTTGCATGAGCACTTTGGTACTTACACCACTGACTACTACTACTTCTGCTATCTCTTTGGAACTTCGGTCTCAAATGATTACTGCCAAGACTCAGGTTTGTATTCCTCAAATTTGCTACACACACACACACACACACACACATACATTCAAAGAAATACACACTTGCAGACACATACACAGATACCGTTACCACCATTATTTATCATATGTACTCTATACTGGTATACATATGTACAAATGTGTATATATATATATATATATATATATATATATATATATGTGTGTGTGTGTGTGTGTATGTAATATTTTTACAAGAAAAAAGGTGATACTGACTTTGAATTTTGGGCCGATAAATTAAGTACCAGTTACGTACTGGGGTCGATCTAATCAACTGCCCCCCCCTCCCCCCAAATTTCGAGCCTTGTGCTTAGAGTAAAAAAGTCTGTTCGACAAAAAGTAGTCGTCTGAAACCTTGAAGTTCCTGTTACCATTCTTCTTGTAAAAGTTTGGTAAATATTGATCGCTTCTTTAGTTTCATGTGAAATTCTTGTTATTATAACTCAACATAAAAAGCAAACTTTAATATATATACACACACATATATATATATATATATATGTATATACCTGTGTGAACACACATTTGCAAAAGACATGAGAAAAAAGTCGTTAAATACAAAAATGACAAAAACCTATATGTAACAATTTTTTTGGGGAAAAATAGCTTAATTTTAAACTTTTGGTTTATTTTAAGCTTTATTTAAATATACATGCTTCTTCCAAATTTGTTTGACAGGCATATAGTCTTAGGAATTTTGTGGTACATGCACATACACACACATATACACATGTGTATGTATACATACATAAAAACTGATGGGTGTTTATATATATATTTATAGATTATATTATATGATTTTTTGGCTCTAAAACTTATTATGTATCAATATATATGTATATACTTTTCTAGTCATTTGTCTCTGTGGGCATAGCTATATGTGCTTGTATATATATATATATATATATATATATATAAATCTGTACCTATATGTGTATGTGGAACACTTTCTTTAAGTTTCACAGAAGAATTTCGGTTTCCAAATTCTAGATTTTCCTCGTGGTTCCTGAAGAAAATTCAAGATTTCAAACAGGAGTTCTTCAGTTAAAACTTTGATCACTCGATATAGGCTTTTGGCCAAAATTACTGCAGGTCATGTCTGACATAACGGCACACAACCTGATGAAATCCTGTTAAGTCATTTTTAAGTAAGGTCTTGGGGGTAACGTGGCCCATTTAAGTTGGGAGTTACATGACAAGTATTGAATATAATGATCATTCTGTATTTATATAAATTATTTCTTTTGTTATTGAGTCCATCAGTGACAAACCTGCTTAATCTTCACATGTAGACAATCTCGTATATATATGTGTGTGTGTGTATATATATATATATATATATATATATATATATATATCCTGTATATCATTTAATGTCTGCCTTCCATGTTGGCATGGGTGGACAAATATATATGTATGTGTGTGTGTATATATATATATATATATATATGTATGTATGTATGCAGATATGTATATGTGTATGTGTATATACATATGTATGTAGATGTATAAATACATCTGTGTGTGCATATATATATATATATATATATATATATATATATATACACGAGTATATATATATATTCATAGTATATGTATTATATAAATTGTGTTAAATATATACTACATATGTTTTATATAAATATATATTTATATATATATACACACATATACACACCCATATATACACACACACTAGCATACTGTATAATCTAGACCACAAAGCATCAATCCCCTCCCCATTTCGTTGTACCCTACTGTAAAAATGACATGGAATATATATATAAATTCTTCCCTTTGAGATTTGGTGTCTTGAAAAACATGGCTACTGCACAGTTATGTCTCTTTCTTTTTGTTTTTTGTTTTTCTCCCGCCATAGTTAGTTGAGAAATTCTTGAAAGTTGTCAGAACTTTAGAGTGTCACTGTTCAAAATGTAGGAATATTTTCACTAGGTGGCCAATGTTTTGTTTGTTTTAGGTTGGTTTTGTTTTGTTTATAGCATAATTTATAAATATATATATGTATTTGTGTATGTATTTATATATTGTCTCCTGTATGTGTGTATGTATGTATATAAACATCTATTTTTCTATCTTTAACAATCAGTTTATATAGATCACACACGTTTTGATAGATAACTGTGTATGTACATATATATATATATATATATATATATATATATATGTATATATATATATGTATGTATATATGTATATATTGGTGCTGGTTGTTTATGTGGCCATAACTTAGTGGTTCGGCAAAAGAGCCCAACAGAGGAAGTACCAGACTTTAAAGACATAAGTACTGGAATGAATATAGTTGATTAAAAATTTCTTAATGTGGTGCTCCAGCATGACCACACTTTAATTACTAAAACAATTTAAAAAGATATGTGTGATATATGTGTGTGTGTGTGTGTGTGTGTGTGTGTGTGTGTGTGTGTGTGTATATAGATAGGTAGATGGATAGATAGCTGTATATGTATTTTATATATTTAATCGCAAAAGTTAGAAAGCTACTCAAGGGCCTCGTGTTTCCTGTGTCACACATATCAAGTGCCCTGCATGAAACTCTCAGCACTTGAGTCACTTGGTATCTTCTGTTTAATTAAAAGAAGAAAGTATATATATTTTATATGAAGGGGTGCTGGAAAGTTCCTGGCTTTAAGAGTATCGTGAAGAGTAACAGAAAGGTTGGGGTCCCAACCTTCCGAGTTTTTCAACCAGAAGATAGAAACTTTATGCAATTATATATCCTGCTTCTTAAGTTTTGCTAATATTATTGCTGCTTGTTTAGTGTTCTAACTTGATTAGATATCATAACTCCTAGTGAGATATTTACTCACATGTATATATTTGCATATATATATATATATATATATCATCATCATCATCATCATCATCATCGTTTAACGTCCGCTTTCCATGCTAGCATGGGTTGGACGATTTGACTGAGGACTGGTGAAACCGGATGGCAACACCAGGCTCCAATCTAATTTGGCAGAGTTTCTACAGCTGGATGCCCTTCCTAACACCAACCACTCCGAGAGTGTAGTGGGTGCTTTTACGTGCCACCGGCACAAAGGCCAGTCAGGCGGTACTGGAAATGGCCACGCTCAAAATGGTGTCTTTTACGTGCCACCTGCACGGGAGCCAGTCCAACGGCACTGGCAACGATCTCGCTCGAATGTCTATATATGTAAATATATGTGACAGTTATTTGGTAGCCATGATAAAACTCCGAGTTTCGGATGTCGGGACAGAAACCCACACCGGCGTCTCTTCAGTTATCAGGAAGAAAGAGTGAGAGAAAGTTGTGGTGAAAGAGTAGAACAGGGTTCGCCACCACCCCCTGCCAGAGCCTTGTGGAGCTTTAGGTATTTTCGCTCAATAAACACTCACAGCGCCTAACCACTGTGCCATTGTGCCTCCACTAATCAATTGTTATATATATATTTATACACACACACACACATAAACACACACAATTGTTGTGTATATTTAATTTAAAAGAAGCTACCTGTGAAAAGCAAAGTGTTTTATGAGGTCACAGCCAGGATTATAACCCCTTATACTCACTACTCACACACACACACACACACACACATACACACACACACTGAAACCTATTCATTAATACAATATACATCACACGTACACACACATACATATATATACACTATATAACATTATGTTCTGCATGTAAGCATGTTGAATGCTGTGCCTTAATTTTTACAGTATTTTGCAGAAATATATATATATATATATATATATAAGTCAGTAAATAGTGGGGTTGTGTTAACCGCACGTGGAGAAATAATAGGAAAATGAAGAATAAGGCAGAATGCTAAATTGGAAGCATGTTTTAATAAAGATTTCTAACCGCCTTTCATTGCGAAGCAAATTTTCAAGAAGGAGAATGAAAATGCTTTTTACAAAGAAGTACAAAATGAAGAAAATGATATAAAAAAAAAATTATATATAAAAAAATAACTATACCAATACATTATATTGTCTTTGAGCTTTTGAAGTTCAATGGTAATCCATGTATATAATGGTTGGAAAAATAAGGATGCATGAGAGTTGAGAGTTGTGTTAGGTTTAAAGAAAGGGCTAAAAGTTTGTGTTAAGCAGGAAGTGTGGTGTCAAAACAGGAAGTGTAAGGGGAGACAAATGTTTTTAGTTGGAGTTAAGAGTTCATAACTCCAACTAAAAACATTTGTCTCCCCTTACACACACTTCCTGCTTAACACAAACTTTTAGCCCTTTCTTTAAACCTAACACAACTCTCAACTCTCATGCATCCTTATTTTTCCAACCATTATATACATGGATTACCATTGAACTTCAAAAGCTCAAAGACAATATAATGTATTGGTATAGTTATTTTTTTATATATCATTTTCTTCATTTTGTACTTCTTTGTAAAAAGCATTTTCATTCTCCTTCTTGAAAATTTGCTTCGCAATGAAAGGCGGTTAGAAATCTTTATTAAAACATGCTTCCAATTTAGCATTCTGCCTTATTCTTTATTTTCCTATATATATATATATATATATATATATATGTATGTGTATGTATATATGAATGTTCATTTTTGTTTGTTTTATTTTGTTAAAAAACTGAATGTCTTTTTTTATGTTTAATATTGTTTGTTTTGTATGTTATTTTTAAATATTTAATTGCAATTACACATATTTTTTTTAATTTGCTTTTATTTTTTTTAATTTAAAAAAAAAAAGACAATTAATATAATGATCTCTCAATCTTTCGTTTGAAATTTGCATTGTTTCTACTTAACTTCTCTAAACTGGATGAAAGACTTCGAGTCTTCACACTAGCACGTGTACGCATGCTTAAGCACCAACACGTATGGGTACACATGCATGTATGCTCACAAATATACAGACCTCCATACACACACACATACACATACACAGATGCATGCATACAAACACAAAAACGTGTATGTGTACACATGTGCACACACACACACACACTCTACATAACAAAGCATTTGTACTGTTATATTAATTAACTCCACATGGGGTGTGAACTCCATTTATTTCTCGTTAAGTGGTGAGCAGAAAGTAAGGTCGCAAATTGGCAGGAAAAAAAAATATATCGTTGGAACGTTGTATAAAATTCTTTACAGTTATTTCGTTTGTTCCAGCACTTAATGTTCTGAGTTCAGTTCCTGCTCAGCATTGCTTTTTATCCTCCATCATCATCAACATAATTTTGGTACGATGCCAGTAATTTTAAGGAGAGGGGCAAGTCAGTCACATGAACCCCTGTGATTGACTGGGACTTTAT
Source organism: Octopus bimaculoides (assembly GCF_046866305.1). Taxonomy (NCBI): domain Eukaryota; kingdom Metazoa; phylum Mollusca; class Cephalopoda; order Octopoda; family Octopodidae; genus Octopus; species Octopus bimaculoides. The sequence continues at coordinate 5,674,093 of NC_142952.1, forward strand.
TTCATTGACCCCAGAAGAATAAAAGGCAAAGATGCCTTTGGTGGTATTTGAACTCAGAACATAAAAAGTCATAAGAAATGCTGTTGGGCATTTTGTCTGAAGTGCTAACAATTCTGCCAGCTCTCCATGTTTAATTTCTGATTTAATCCTTTAGCATTTGAACTGGCCACATCTGGCCCAACTATCCTACCTGTTTAATGTTCAAACTGACCACATCCAGCCTCTCACACCTATCCTACAATGTCATTCTAAAGACAAACCTGAAGCTATGAGATAACGCAGGGTTAATTCAAAACGATGTGAATAAGTAAGCATTACATTTGACAGGGTGAACTGAAATGCTAAAAGGTTAACCACACAGATTGTAATTTTGAGAAGAATCTGGGTAGATGGATGCGGATCAGTTGATACCTTATTCATGTTGTAGGTTTTTACAAAATCAAAATATATCAGATCCACTTCTAGCTGATTCGTAAGTTGTTTCAACACCCCATCATGATGCTGCAGGAGCTGTGTAAAACAGTTTCTTTCTGAGCAGAAGCTATGCTGGATATCAAAAAGCAAGGCATTATCGTCTTGGAACATGCTCTGTTTTCTTTTGATAATTCATTCCATGACTTTGCTGATATGCATGGTTTGTGAGTCAGGTCTACAATTTTTAGCATCTTCTCTGCTTCCTCCTTTATAAATCGGACACATTATGCCTTCCTTTAACTTTGTGGCAAGTCTACCACTTGCAAGGAAGCTTTGGGAAAGGATCTGCAGTAATCTTCATAGGGCCCTTTAGGCATTTCTTTAGAATTGAACACAGAATCATGTCATTGCAAGACACACCTGGAAGGTTGCTCATTTATTCATTCGTTTTGTATGCTGCCTGTTTTTCCATGCTAGCGTGGCTTTGACAGGAAGTAATGAAGACATGTCTTTACAACTGGATACTCACCCTGTCACCAAGTCTCACCAGTTTTTAAAACAAGCGATTTGTTTTACTCCAATGGAATTTGAAAGTGCAGAGCCAGTGGATGATTTGTTGACAAGAAATGTGAACACATGTCACCGTTTGTGGCTTTTGCTCAGTGTAGGGTGTAAACATTCACACACACACACACACACACACACACACACACACACACACACACACACACACACACACACACACACACACACACACACAGTTTCTGTCTGCAAAATTTCCTCATGGGGCATTGGGTGTCCTGATGCTTTAGTAAAAGACACTTGGCCAAGCTGCTACTCTCTGGGACTGAACCTAAATTCATATGGTTTTAAAAGCAGACTATTTTGCCATACAACCACATCTGTGTGCACAAGCCAGGCCCACAAAATATAAATATTTAAGTCTATGATGTATTTCCATTTAATATCCATCTTTTCTTATTTTACACTCGCAAAACCTTCATTCTCTTGACAAAGCAGTCCCCTCACCTGTGTATGCATGTACATCATCATCCAATTTCTCAACATATCCCTATAAATTTCAAGTTCTCACCTGTATGAACAGGAATGGAGAAACAACAAAATAACAATTGTGATGTTTTCTTAACATATATATTAATTTGTTTGGTTAATTAAAATATTAATTCATTGATATTAATTTAATAAGGGGAAAAAGGGTAGGTGAGCACCATAAAATGAGAGGCTAGCTGCCTGGCATGATGTTTGTATAACTTTGTCTCATTTCACTGATTGTCATTTTATTTTTATTTTCTCCTTTATTTCAATTTATCTGTGTTGCTTAAATCTCTTTACAGAAAGGGCATGAATGCCTTGTAATCTCATTTCTTCATGCTGTCTACATCTGTATGTCTATGCGTGTATATCTCTGTCTATCTCTATATATTTATCTGTCTGTGGTCTTGTTTTGGTTATGTGTATGAAGTCTATAATGGTTCTGTACCATTCCCGTTCTGAGAGATTTGCCATCCTTCATCATGTTGCCTGTGTTCTCTGCTTTTCTTTTTCTTATTTTACAAGCATTCTAAGGATTGTGTATGTGTTTGTATATGCTGCAGGTATATGTGGGTGCAGATACATATATATGTGCGTGACAGTGTGTGTGTGTGTGTGTCAGTGCGTGTGTTTGTATGGCTGAGTGGTTAAAAAGCTTGCTTTGCAGTCTTGTGGTTTTGGGTACAGTTCCATTATATGGCACCTTGGCCGAGTATCTTACACAATGGCCCCAGGCCAAACAATGCTATGTGAGTGAATTCTGCATGGAAGTTTGGTGTGTGTGTATGTGTGTGTGCATGAGTGGCTGAGTGACAGTGTGTGTGTTCTAGGTTCAGTCCCACTGTGTGGCACCTTGGGCAAGTGTCTTCTGCTATAACCTTGGGCCAATCAAAGCCTTGTGAGTGGATTTGGTAAACAGAAACTGAAAGAAGCTTGTGTATATGTGTGTGTGTGTGTGTGTGTCCTTGTCTGTATTTGTCCCTCCCCATCACTGCTTGACAACCGGTGTTGGTGTGTATATGTCCATGTAACCTAGCAGTTCAGCAAAGGAGACCAATAGAATAAGTACTAGGCTTAAAACAAAAACAAAAAC